>NC_056454.1:17604893-17904893 GCF_018296145.1 Oncorhynchus tshawytscha | reverse complement strand
GCAGTCATGTGAAATCGATAGATTAGGGCCTAATGAATTTATTTCAATTGACTGATTCCCTTACATGAACTGTAACTCAGTAAAATCTTTGAAATTGTTGCATGTTGCATTTATATGCTTGTTCAGTATAGCTAGATAGCAACTCTACTGGTACATACATTTGACTGTAGGGTGTCAGCAAATATAATTAAAAGTTTACAATACTCATTTATGGCAGAGAAACGTATATGTTTCCCCTTTCATCTGTGTCTAGTGTCAGCTTGTTACAGGCTAGGTATGGGTTCAGCCAGCATGGAACAAAAGGGGGATGGGTCGTTCAAAACTCAGTTGTCATGTCAACACTGCTGTGAATCGCATCACGAACGACATGCCAAACTTGAAATGTCATTCCCTTCATGGTGATGTATCCTGAAAAGGTAGACAAATGTAATATCCCCCTTTGCATGTTTGTATATTATTCTACACACTGGCTTTTATTCTAATGAGCTCCGTCTCCAAACAAGACGTCTATCTTTCCCAAGTTTGGGAATCACAGTAGAGCACAGCACAGTAGAGTAGAGTTCAGTACCTGTAGAGCACAGTAAAGAAAAGTAGTGTCAGGGGTGAAAGTAGATTTAATGTCTTTCCGGTATGGAACCTCCTATGTGTGCACGTGGGTGCATCCAAAAAGTGTATGGGCCTAACAGGCCCGGCCATGGACGTTCTGCCATCCGAGGAGAGACATGAAATTGCCTCCCCCTCCCATACCTGCTAAACTAGAATAGTGTCCCGCAGGGTTCGGCAACAAGTTTGGCCTTGGGCAGAACAGAACATAATAGCAGTCCAATTCATGGGCCTACGCTACAAATTAAACACCTTTTTTTTTTATCACATCTGGTTAGTAAGCTATATAATATGTTCAATGTCAGTAACATATCCTAATATTTTCAATTGGATTACACTGATGAAATCACCAATGTCTTATTAAATGTGTTTTTTATATCCCTTTGTGCGTTGATTGGAGAAAAACAGCGTGCAATCAAGAGAAACTTGTTGCTCTGAAAAAGTCTCAAAAGAAAGGTGGGTGATGAAAATCGAAGTTTCAGGGAAGAGAGACAGAGAAGTAGTCATTCTTACCATATTTTTCTAATGTCAAACCAGATTGTCTTATTTTCCACGAAACAGTCGCTGTTTGCAAATTAATAAATATTAGACATCCTTATGAATCTAAGCATGACACTTTCAAAAGTGACCTTTCCACCCAGACTCAACCCAACAACAGAAGTGTTTCCCTAAAAGCTGCCTGGGTTTAAACATCTCTTTTCAGAAAGTGAAAAGTTCAATTAATAGGGACAGAATAGCAAAGTAAATGTTTTGACTCCTCAAATATTGAAGGCTGCAGCTCAGATTTAGAATGTCATAGAGACTAATCAATATATCCCCATATGCATGAGAGTTACGTCTTTTGTGAGGAATTTATCACTTGTTTCTAGCATAAGGCGTCACAGAGTAAAGCATTGTTATAGAACACTTTATATTATCTGGATCCTTTTTATTCATTTATTCAAAATATAAAGCTAACAAGAGGTATCCATTTTGCCCTTTTCTTTAGCAAAGGGTAGGCTATGGCATACCCTCACTCAATTCTATCCCTGGTTCTAACAAAACACACCAAGCCCTTCCCAGACACGGAGGTATTGTGGAGTGCATAGTGACAGGAGTGCATAGTGACAGTACTGGAGAATTTGGCTATACCGACAAATCTATGGATAGCATAATTGCGTGTGTCAAACAGGCAGGCCTACCTCTTACAGGAAGAAATAGGCTCCAACAAAGCCCTCGTTGTGAGTGAAGTTGAATTAAAAACCAAGACAATTGTTGAAATGAATTACTTTCAGCACCATTGCTGTCCATCTCTTATTTGATTATGCAGCAGCTGCTCCAAAGCTGATGTCTGCCCACTTGCCTTTTTAGTTGACTTTCTCCTGCACTCTCTCTTCTCATTAACAAGTTATGATTTAAAAAGTGTCTGTCACATGACATTGTAATACATTTGGTCTCCAGTCTATGGGCTACAGAAAAAAACGTCTTGGTCAATTTTGCTCGGAAAATGCCATCCTCATCAAACTGCCACTCTGGTGGCTCCCTAATCCTGCCTAATGGGGCGGACCGGCCGTGGGGCCTAATCATAGAATTATATTTAGAATCTCTATTAATTCAATAGCATCTCTGTGGGCCTAGTCATAAAGATTTGTCATTTAACTTTTTAAATGTATTACATTTTATTGTGGCATAAACACAACCAGTAATGATGTTTTCGGCTCTTTTATTAGGCTACCTGCACACGTTCATTCACTGGCAAAATAAACTCCGCAAAAAAAGAAATGTCCTCTCACTGTCAACTGCATTTATTTTCAGCAAACTTATCATGTGTAAATATTTGTATGAACAAATTCAACAACTGAGACATAAACTGAACAAGTTCCACAGACATGTGACTAACAGAAAAGACGTGCTCAATGGGATTGAGATCCGGGCTCTTCTCTGGCCATGGCAGAACACTGACATCCCTGTCTTGCAGGAAATCATGCACAGAATGAGCAGTATGGCTGGTGGCATTGACATGCTGGAGGGTCATGTCAGGATGAGCCTGCAGGAAGGGTATCACATGAGGGAGGAGGATGTCTTCCCTGTAATGCACGGCGTTGAGATTAACTGCAATGACAACAAGCTCAGTCCGATGATGCTGTGACACACCGCCCCAGACCATGACGGACCCTCCACCTCCAAATTGATCCCGCTCCATAGTACAGGCCTCGGTGTAACGTTCATTCCTTTGACGATAAACGCGAATCCGACCATCACCCCTGGTGAAACAAAACCGTGACTCCTCAGTGAAGAACACTTTTTGCCAGTCCTGTCTAGTCCAGCGACGGTGGGTTTGTGCCCATAGGCGACGTGATGTCTGGTGAGGACCTGCCTTACAACAGGCCTACAATCCCTCAGTCCATCCTCTCTCAGCCTATTGCGGACAGTCTGAGCACTGAGGAGGGATTATGAGTTCCCCTCTTTCCACTGGGATTCTCTGCCTCTAACCCTATTACAGGGGCTGGGTCACTGGCTTACTGGGGCTCTCTCATGCCGTCCCTGGAGGGGGTGCGTCACCTGAGTGGGTTGATTCACTGTTGTGGTCATCCTGTCTGGGTTGGCGCCCCCCCCTTGGGTTGTGCTGTGGCGGAGATCTTTGTGGGCTATACTCAGCCTTGTCTCAGGATGGTAAGTTGGTGGTTGAAGATATCCCTCTAGTGGTGTGGGGGCTGTGCTTTGGCAAAGTGGGTGGGGTTATATCCTTCCTGTTTGGCCCTGTCCGGGGGTGACCTCGGATGGGGCCACAGTGTCTCCTGACCCCTCCTGTCTCAGCCTCCAGTATTTATGCTGCAGTAGTTTATGTGTCGGGGGCTGGGGTCAGTTTGTTATATCTGGAGTACTTCTCCTGTCCTATTCGGTGTCCTGTGTGAATCTAAGTGTGCGTTCTCTAATTCTCTCCTTCTCTCTTTCTTTCTCTCTCTCGGAGGACCTGAGCCCTAGGACCTGAGCTCCAGGACTACCTGACATGATGACTCCTTGCTGTCCCCAGTCCACCTGGCCATGCTGCTGTTCCAGTTTCAACTGACCTGAGCCCTAGGACCATGCCCCAGGACTACCTGACATGATGACTCCTTGCTGTCCCCAGTCCACCTGGCCATGCTGCTGCTCCAGTTTCAACTTCCACCTGACTGTGCTGCTGCTCCAGTTTCAACTGTTCTGCCTTATTATTATTGGACCATGCTGGTCATTTATGAACATTTGAACATCTTGGCCATGTTCTGTTATAATCTCCACCCGGCACAGCCAGAAGAGGACTGGCCACCCCACATATGCTCTCTCTAATTCTCTCTTTCTTTCTCTCTCTCGGAGGACCTGAGCCCTAGGACCATGCCCCAGGACTACCTGACATGATGACTCCTTGCTGTCCCCAGTCCACCTGACCGTGCTGCTGCTCCAGTTTCAACTGTTCTGCCTTATTATTATTCAACCATACTGGTCATTTATGAACATTTGAACATCTTGGCCATGTTCTGTTATAATCTCCACCTGGCACAGCCAGAAGAGGACTGGCCACCCCACATAGCCTGGTTCCTCTCTAGGTTTCTTCCTAGGTTTTGGCCTTTCTAGGGAGTTTTTCCTAGCCACCGTGCTTCTACACCTGCATTGCTTGCTGTTTGGGGTTTTAGGCTGGGTTTCTGTACAGCACTTTGAGATATCAGCTGATGTACGAAGGGCTATATAAATAAATTTGATTTGATTTGATTTGATTTGATGAGTTCCTGGTGTAACTCGGGCAGTTATTGTTGCCATCCTGTACCTTTAAAAAATATATATATATTTCACCTTTATTTAAACAGGGAGGCCAGTTGAGAACAAGTTCTCATTTACCACTGCGACCTGGCCAAGATAAAGCAAAGCAGTGTGACACAAACAACAACACAGAGTTACACATGGAATAAACAAATGTAGAGTCAATAATACACACAGTATGTGCAAATGGCATAAGGAAGTAAGGCAATAAATAGGCCATAGTAGCGAAGTAATTACAATTTAACAAATTAACACTGGAGTGATAGATGTGCATATGATGATGTGTAAGTAGAAATACTGGTGTGCAAAAGAGCAAAAAAGTAAATAAAAACAATATGGGGATGAGGTAGGTAGTTGGATGGGCTATTTACAGATGGGCTGTGTACAGCTGCAGCGATCTGTAAGCTGCTCAGATAGCTGGTGCTTAAAGTTAGTGAGGGATGGGGATGACCAGTGAGATATACCTGCTGGAGTGTGTGCTACTGGTGGGTGTTGTTCTGGTGACCAGTGAGCTGAGATAAGGCGGAGCTTTACCTAGCAAATACTTATAGATGACCTGGAGCCAGGGGGTTTGGCGACGAATATGTAGCGAGGGCCAGCCGACTAGAGCATACAGGTCACAGTGGTGGGTGGTATATGGGGCTTTGGAGACAAAACGGATGGCACTGCGATAGACTGCATCCAGTTTGCTGAGTAGAGTGTTGGACGCTAGTGATGCTAGTTGGGCGGGCGGGTGTGGGCAGCGATCGGTTGAAAAGCATGCATTTAGTTTTACTAGCGTTTAAGAGCAGTTGGCGGCCACGGAAGGAGTGTGTATGTCATTGAAGCTTGTTTGGAGGTTTGTTAACACAGTGTCCAAAGAAGGGCCAGATGTATACAGAATAGTGTCGTCTACGTAGAGGTGGATCAAGGAATCACCAGCAGCAAGAGCGACATTGTTGATATATACAGAGAAAAGTATCAGCCCAAGAATTGAATCCTGTGGTACATCCATAGAGACTGCCAGAGTTCTGGACAACTGGGCCTCTGATTTGACACACTGAACTCTATTTGAGAAGTAGTTGGTGAAACAGGCAAGGCAGTCATTTGAGAAACCAAGGCTGTTGAGTCTGCCGATAAGAATACGGTGATTGACAGAGTCGAAAGCCTTGGCCAGGTCGATGAAGACAGCTGCACAGTACTGTCTTTTATCAATGGAGGTTATGATATTGTTTAGTACCTTGAGCGTGGCTGAGGTGCACCCGTGACCAGCTCGGAAACCGGATTGCACAGCGGAGAAGGTACGGTGGGATTCAAAATGTTCAGTGATCTGTTTGTTAACTTGGCTTTCGAAGACTTTAGAAAGGCAGGGCAAGATGGATATAGGTCTGTACCTGTCCCACAGGTGTGATGTTCGGATGTACCGATCCTGTGCGGGTATTGTTACACGTGGTCTGCCACTGCGAGGACGATCAGCTGTCCATCCTGTCTCCCTGTAGCACTGTCTTAGGCGTCTCACAGTACGGACATTGCAATTTATTGCCCTGGCCACATCTGCAGTCCTCATGCCTCCTTGCAGCATGCCAAAGGCACGTTCACGCAGATGAGCAGGGACCCTGGGCATCTTTCTTTTGGTGTTTTTCAGAGTCAGTAGAAATGACTCTTTAGTGTCCTAATTTTTCATAACTGACCTTAATTGCCTACCGTCTGTCAGCTATTAGTGTCTTAACGACCATTCCACAGGTGCATGTTCATTAATTGTTTATGGTTCATTGAACAAGAATGGGAGAGTGTTTAAACCCTTTACAATGAAGATCTGTGAAGTTATTTGGAATTTTACGAATGATCTTTGAAACACAGGGTCCTGAAAAAGAGGCATTTATTTTTTTGCTGAGTTTATTTCCAGTCTCAACAGTGGTGATTGGAAAGAGACATCTGTTACACAAAATACCAAAAAGTGTAATGACATTATGCAATTGTTATTAAGCCAGAATTAATGCCTCCACTGCATAGCGCAGGCTCTCCCACTCGTTTTCAAGTCCATTCGCTAATTGTTCATGCCTCTGACATGCGGTAATGATACATAGTGGTGTAATAGCCAACCGTTTTCTTGACATTTTGTTTTCATTATTGTGATAGGCTCATATTTTACAGGTACTGCATACCCCCTCTACTTATTTTGCCTGGAAGCCGTACCGGACCGTACCACCTTACTTTCACCCCTGAGCAGAGTATAGTTCAGTACAGTGCAGCATAGTACAGTATAGAAAAGTAGAGTATAGTATAGTCCAGTAGCGTAAAGTTGAGTATATTACATTATACTGTACTCTACTCATGTGTGCTCTACTGTACTGTACTAAACTATACTCTACTTTTCTTTACTCTACTGTCCTGAACTACACTCTACTTTCATTTACTTTTCTTTACTGTGCTGTACTTTACTGTACTGTGTTGTACTGTGGTCTACTGCAACTGTGGTTTGTGACTACTATAATTTTCCATTGTGGCCAATTCAATTGCAGTCATTCTTTTACATATTTTTTGGTCACTCTATTATCAATTTGGCATGTTTTAATCACTTAATACTTCATAATTCATAAACAAAATTGTTATCAGTAAAAACACTATACTTAATTGGTAGGTTTACCTTTACTTATTACTTGTGTTAACTTTCATTATTCTCTCTCCTTCCTTCTTTCACGAGGGAGATAAATTAGATAAATTAGAAACGATATGTGGGTTTTAAAAACAGAATGAAAAGACACTAGGCAATATTTCTTAAACTTACAGAAGGCAAATGATTTCTGCACAACTAAATATAAACGTTGATATTTGTTGGCAGGGGCCTTACTTCAACACTATTGTGTTATGATGTATTTCTTTCTCCAATACCTATTAGATATTTTCTAGTAAAAATAATGTATGATCCTTTTCCATCTGTATGACCAGAAATCAAAGCATTTGCTTTCCATGGGATGGAAGATGGTTGAAAAACATATCTATGCCTTAATTCCCCGAAAATATTGACTCTTACACAGCAAATTCCTCAGTGTTAAATTAACACTGAAAGTGTGGACCTGTATAGACACAGTGTTGAATTAACACACTGCTGAGTGTAAAGCTTTATTTGCATATATCCCAAAGTTACTTTTTTAAGGTGCAAGGTGCAATTTAGAGGTCAACCGATTAATCGGTATGGCCGATTAATTGGGGCCGATTTCAGGTTTTCATAACAATCAGAAATCTGTATTTTTGGAAACCGATTTGGCCAATTTTGTTTTTACACCTTTATTTCATATTTTTTTAACTAGGCAAGTCAGTTAAGAACACATTCTTATTTTCAATGACGGCCTAGGAACAGTGGGTTAACTGCCTCGTTCAGAGGCAGAACGACAGATTTTTACCTTGTCAGCTTCGGGGATTCAATCTTGCAACCTTACAGTTGAGTAAAGTCCAACGCTCTAACCACCTGATTACATTTCACTCCACGAGGACACTGCCTGTTATGCGAATGCAGTAAGCCAAGGTAAGTTGCTAGCTAGCATTAAACTTATCTTATAAAAAGCAATCAATCAATCAATCATAATCACTAGTTAACTACACATGGTTGATGATATTACTAGTTTATCTAGCGTGTCCTGCGTTGCATATAATCGATGCAAGCGTATCGTTTCTCCAATGTGTACCTAACCATAAACATCAACACAGAAGTATATATTTTTAAACCTGCATATTTAGCTAAAAGAAATCCAGGTTAGCAGGCAATATTAACCAGGTGAAATTGTGTCACTTCTCTTGCGTTCATTGCACACAGAGTCAGTGTATATGCAACAGTTTGGGCCGCCTAATTTGCCAGAATTTTACGTAATTATGACATATCATTGAAGGTTGTGCAATATAACAGGAATATTTAGACTTATGGTGCCACCCATTAGATAAAATACGGAACGGTTCCGTATTTCACTGAAAGAATAAACGTCTTGTTTTCGAGATGATAGTTTCTGGATTCGGCCATATTAATGACCTAAGGCTCGTATTTCTGTGTGTTATCATGTTATAACTAAGTGTATGATTTGATAGATCAGTCTGACTGAGCGATGGTAGGCAGCAGCAGGCTCGTAAGCATTCATTCAAACAGCACTTTCGTGCATTTGCCAGCAGCTTTTTATGACTTCAAGCCTATCAACTCCCGAGATTAGGCTGGTGTAACCGATGTGAAATGGCTAGCTAGTTAGCGGGTTGCGCGCTAATAGCGTTTCAAACGTCACTCACTCTGAGACTTGGAGTGGTTGTTCCCCTTGCTCTGCATGGGTAACGCTGCTTCGAGGGTGGCTGTTGTCGTTCTGTTCCTGGTTTGAGCCCAGGCAGGAGCGAGGAGAGGGACGAAAGCTATACTATTACACTGGCAATACTAAAGGGCCAATAAGAACATCCAATAGTCAAAGGTTAATGAAATACAAATGGTATAAATAGAAATAGTCCTATAATTCCTATAATTACTACAACCTAAAACTTCTTACCTGGGAATATGGAAGACTCATGTTAAAAGTAACCACCAGCTTTCATATGTTATCATGTTCTGAGCAAGGAACTTAAACGTTAGCTTTCTTACTTGGCACATATTGCACTTTTACTTTCTTCTCCAACACTTTGTTTTTGCATTATTTAAGCCAAATTGAACATGTTTCATTATTTATTTGAGGCTAAATTGATTTTATTGATGTATTATATTAAGTTAAAATAAGTGTTCATTCAGTATTGTTGTAATTGTCATTATTACAAATCATTTTTTTTTATAAATCGGCCGATTAATCGGTATCGGCTTTTTTGGTCCTCCAATAATCGGTATCGGTATCGGCATTGAAAAATCATATTCCTTTTCGACCTCTACTTGGCACACCTGTAATTGGGGAGTTTCTCCCATTCTTCTCTGCAGATCCTCTCAAGCTCTGTCAGGTTGGATGGGGAGCGTTGCTGCACAGCTATTTTCAGGTCTCTCCAGAGATGTTCAATCGGGTTCGGGTTGTCCCGAAGCCACTCCTGCGTGGTGTTGGCTGTGTGCTTAGGGTTGTTGTCCTGTTGTAAGGTGGACCTTCGCCCCAGTCTGAGATCCTGAGTGCTCTGGAGTAGGTTTTCATTAAGGATCTCCCTGTACTTTACTCCGTTAATCTTTCCCTTGACTGGTCTCCCAGACCCTGTCGCTGAAAAACATCCCTACAGCATGACGCTGCCACCGCTATGCTACACCGTAGGGATGGTGCCAGCTTTCCTCCAGATGTGACAATTGGCATTCAGGCCAAAGAGTTCAATCTTGGTTTCATCAGACCAGCTAATCTTGTTTCTTATGGTCTGAGAGTCCTTTAGGTACCTTTTGGCAAACTCCAAGCGGACATTTTTTGGTACCCTTCCCCAGATCTGTGCCTTGACATAATCCTGTCTCGGAGCTCTATGGACAATTCCTTCGAACTCATGGCTTGGTTGACATGCACTGTCAACTGTGGGACCTTACATTGACAGGTGTGTGCCTTTCCAAATCATGTCCAATCAATTGAATTTACCAAAGGTGGACTCCACAATCAAATTGAAGAAACACCTCAAGGATGATCAATGGAAACAAGATACACCTGAGCTCAATTTCGAGTCTCATAGCAAAGGGTCTGAATATTTATGTAAATAACGTATTTCTGTTTGTTTTTTTGTAAATTTGCTAACATTTCTAAAAACCTGTTTTCGCTTTGCCATCATGGGGTATTGTGTGTAGATTGATTTATAAAAAGTTATCAATTTTAGAACAAGGCTGTAATGTAACAAAATGTGGAAAAAGTCAAGGAGTCTGAATACTTTAAGAATGCACTGTACCTTAGAGAGCTATATATAGCTTGTCAGAAATTTCCAGAACAACTCACACATGTCAGCTATTTAGCCCATAGATATTGTTGTAATTTTTGTGTCACTCAAATATCACATGAATACACATTAGACATGGCAAAATGTATAGAATTGCAGGAAATAAGCTTTAAACCTGCAAAATTCTCTCCAACAACAAGAGAGGTGTGAACAGTTTTTCATAAACAGTGCTTGTGCCCATAGAAATACACTACATGACAAAAAGTATGTGGACACCAGCTCGTCGTCTCATTTCAAAATCATGGGCAATTATATGAAGTTTGTCCCCCCTTTGTTGCTATAACAGCCTCCACTCTGAGTGTTGCAACCTAGAACAGATTCATTTTACGCGCTACGGTCTTCAGCACTCGGCGGCCCCGTTCTGTGAACTTTTGTGGCCTATCTCTTCCATAACAATTCACTCTGTATGTGTTGAATTAACACTCATTGGTTTAAAATAACCCCAGGGTTGGTGTTAATTACCAGAGTTGAAGCAAAACTAAGCCCATCATTATTATATTTCCCAGCATGCTCTATTGCAGTTGATTTTAATGAATTGTTTCAATATGTATGTTTTTGGATTGATCAATTAATCTTATGCTTCTCAAATATAAATGACATACATTTTCTAAACTAATCCCATATGTTACTTGGATTTACTGCACCCGTTACTAAAATGGTTGTTCCAGTTTAGATGCTTCAGGTAGTCTCATATTGCAACGTCCCAACTTTGGCAGTTATGATAAATACAGGTTGTGGGTGAATACATTGTTGAAGGTTGTATATCCACACTCTGGCTGAATTTCTATAGGAATTATACATCTCTTTAAAAGCCGGCATAATTTGACAGATTCCATGTCTAACCTTACATGTGGGGTTGTATGAATTTCCCAAAACATGAGTTAATTTAAACATCAATTGGGTTTTCATTCGCTTTTATGCTGGGTTGACCAAGCAGCTGGGTATTTTTATATGTAATCCATAGGTTATTTTCAGGATGTGTCTTATTACGGGCATGGCATTTATTTTTAGCCACCCGTGAGAGTAAATATCATTCCTGGTGATCATGTGAAATTTTTCTTAAATATTACTGCAAATTACATATTCCAATACAAAAATATTAAAAGGCCCTAACAGTCTTTTTAATTCTCATGTAAAATAGCTTTTTGAGTGATTGAAATATCAGTTCTGTTTTTGGGCAATAGAAGTGTTAACTTTATTTATTTATTTAACTTTTTCTCTCAGGTCAAGATACCAGGAAGTTTGAAAAGACAGGCCAAGTGGGTGGGAAGCTCATATTCATGAGCTTGCCTTGAGTGGCAGCTCTGAAACGCCTACGTCAAGAAACTTCAATGGAGTGAACAGTGCTGCAGTGAAATCCTCTCACACAAAGAAACTCAAACATTGAAATTGCATCAATGATGTCAATTTTATTATACATCTCCCGTTTGGCATGTATTTTGGAATGCGGTTTACAACAGCACCGACTGATGTGTTGACATGACAACTGCGTCAGAGTTGTGAACAACCATCCCCCCCTTTTGTTCCATGCTGGCTGAACACCTACCTAGCCTGTAACTAGCTAACACCAGACACAGATGAAAGGGAAAACATATAAGTATCTTTGCCATAGATGAATAGTGTAAACTTTAATTATATTTGCTGACAGCCTACAGTCAAATTTTGGCACCAGTAGAGTGTTGATTACAGTAGAGTGTCCGATGTTGATTTCAAGGCCATACGTATTTTAATTATGTAAGAGAATATCATGTTACCATTGTCTTGACTGCCTGTCTAGAGACCATAATATTTCAGAACAATAATCAATTTCAGAACAGCATAGCCATAGACCAATTGACTACAAAGTAACCTGACAAATCAAGGTTAGACCATATTATTGTCTAGCCTACTGTAGTTATTTGCCCTGAACTTTAGTCACAGTTACTATCCGGCTACCACCCAGTCCTGAACCTTAGAGACTGCTGCCCTATGTACATAGTCAATGGCCACTTTAATAATGTGCACATATTGTTTTACCCACTTCATATGTAATATACTGTATTCTAGTCAAGGGTCATCCTTAATAACTACTGCTGTACACACCTTTTCTATTAATATACTGTCTATAGTGTTTATAGACACCATTATATACATGAGCTGCTCTTTATTTTTTACTTTAGTTTATTTAATAAATATTTTCCTTAACTCTTGTTTTCTTAAAACCGTATTGTTGGCTAAGGGCTTGTAAGTAAGCATTTCACGTAAGGTCTACAACTGTTGTATTTGGCGCATGTGACAAATACAAATTGATTTGAATTGACATTGATGTTCCAGACTCTGACATTGCTCGTCCTAACATTGCTTAATACATTTATTTTTAATTTGGGGATTTGTGTGTATTGTTTTGTATTATTAGGTATTACTGCACTGTTGGAGCAAGAAACCCAAAGCATTTCGCTGCAACTGCGATATAACGTCTGCAAAATATGTGTACATGATTTTATTTGGTTACTTTCTAGTCAATTGATCTATGCTGTTCTGAAATTGATTTAGCAAAATCTCTATGTGTTGATGTGATATATTTCAAACTTTTTGAACAGATTAGCTAGAATGAATGAGTCTTTGATGAATATACGAATTTGGTCATTTAACATAATTTGTTCAACTTGCATCACAAGCATGACATGTTTAATTTCATTTTAAATCATTCTGGTTGCAAGTTCACGAAGACATGTCATGTTTGGTCACCTTGTATTGTGTCAATGAAGGCGTTATTACTCTTTAGGCTTAATCTGTAGGCGACTATCACTCGATGTGTGGTTTGAACAGCTGTCACGCTGCCGCAGGTAGACACATGCAGAACCCCGCATGCTTCGTTAAATGCATTGTCAAGTTCATAACGTGCTATTTTCTTTCCCTGCTATAGTTTAGAAACTCACGCGTTCATTATGGGAATGGGTCCTTACCTCGTTCAACAGTCTCTTATCCTCTTTATTTTTCTCATGTTGGCCAAGAGGCATTTGCAGGAAGTCGTCTTCACAACAGATGAAACTCACCGTGCATCCCATCCAGGCAAATTCAGATCAGAGTCTCGTGGACCCATTCAAAAACGTGATATTTCAGAGCTATGCGTTCCAATCTGGATAGTGATTTCTCTCTCGCGGACACTTTAAACTACTCCCGCATGTAAAAAAAAATCATTAAAAAAATAAAAAAAAACAGTTGCTATGCTCCCCCCCCAAATGACGAAACAAGTCAAACTGGACGCAATATCGCTAGCACTTCTATAAAACAGTTATAAATTATATAAACAAGTCATAATTTCGATGGGCTGTCTCTGAATTTCTCAATTCATGTCTTGCACCAAACTTTGATCCCGTTTTCCACTAATAGTAGGAAGAGGCAGGATATTTTAGTCAAGTGAAAAAAAAGGAAACACGACTCTTGAGCACTGGGTAGTAGTTTATTTGAATGGCTAAACTACAGATAGACAGACAGACAGATAGACAGCACTGTAACAAATTGCTGTACATTTACAGCAAAATGTATAAAGTTAGCTACTGTAATTCTGTATTACAGTAATGTACAGAGAAATGTATTATGGGGGGCTCAATGGCATTCAGCTACACTGCTGTAATTGTACAATATCATTATACAGTAAAGTACTGTATTACCTGTTTTGCTGTTTTTTTTTTACAGCAGCATACTGTGAATTATTATTATTATTATTATTATTATGTTATGGGTGCCGAAATAATCACCCGGCACATTAACATATTTTGAGGCGTGCCTTGTCAGAGGCTATATTTGTTGCACCCATCCGTGAGAATGCTGTACCCCACAGAATACACTACCATAATCTTACTTTTGTATATTTGTCCTGTAAATTTACAAAAACTTACTATCTACTGTTCTGCCAGAAATTTGCTGTAATTCAGTACCACCTCACAGAATACAGTACCATAATGTATTTTTGGAAATCTAAAAACCTTTTTCTTTAAACTTACAGTATTTTACTGGCTACTGTGCTGCCAGTAATTTACTGTGATTCAGTACCGCCCTCACAGAATATAGCACCATACTGTAATATTGGAGCACCAAAAACCTTTTGTGGGTGCATGGTATTGTTGTGGCTCATTAACACATTTTACATCATCCCTTGTAAGAGGTTAAGACCTCTACAAGTGCAAGTGATATAAAACACCAACTATTCTTAAACATCCTGTAATATACAAATACTTAGCAGCCAACCTGCTTGCACTAATTCCATGTAATTACAGTAAAACAACAACTATTACAGCAAAATATCAACAATTACAGTAGTATTTACTTTCTTACAGTATAGTAGGCTAATTTTACAGTCTTGTAATGTGTCGTTGCTCTGCATTTTACAGCAACTTATAGTAAGCTGGTGGCAAGTTTCTGTGAATATTAAAGTAACATACTATGCACTAGCCAGAGATGGGCAGAGATATAAAACATAGAAAAGGTATCTTGTTACCAATACAGGATACATTGAAGACCAATGTATCGTTAACTGCAACAACATTCTCAGAAATGTTTTACTTGCTCTGACTGTGATGTGTCACAAGGCCGCCGGGCCGGACAGAATACAAGGGTGTGTTCTCAAAGCATGAGCAGACCAGCTGGCAGGTGTCTTCACAGACATGTTCACAGACTTGTCCCAGTCTGTAATCCCAACATGTTACAAACTGACCACCATTGTCCCTGTTCCCAAGAGCTCCAAGGTAACCTAAATGACTATCGCCTTGTAGCACTCACATTTGTAATTATGAAGTGCTTTGAAAGGCTAGTCATGACACACATCAACACCATCACCACAGACACCTTCGACCCACTCCAATTCGCATACCGCCCCAACAGATCCACAGATGATGCAGTCTCAATTGCACTTCACACTGCCCTCTCCCACCTGAACAAGAGGGGAAATAACCATGTGAGAATGCTGTTCATAGACCAGCTCAGCGTTCAACACCATAGTCCCCTCCAAGCTCATCACCAAGCTAGGGACCCTGGGACAGAAACTCTCCCTCTGCAATTGGATCCTGGACTTCCTGACAGGTCGGACCCAGCTGGTGAGGGCAGGCAACAACACCTCCTCCACGCTGACCCTCAACACGGGGGCCCCTCAGGGGTGTGTGCACTCCCTATTCACCCACGACTGTGTGGCCACACACGACTCCAACACCATCATCAAGTTTGCTGACGACACAACGGTGGTAGGCCTGATCACCGGCAGCGATGAGTCAGCCTACTAAGAGGAAGTCAGAGACTTAGCAGTGTGATGCCAGGACAACAACCTCTCCCTCAACGACAGTAAGACCAAGGAGCTGATCGTGGACTATAGGAGAAAGAGGGGAGGGCACGCCCCCATCATATCGACGGGGCTGTTGTGAAGCGGGTTGAGAGCTTTAAGGTCATTAGCATCCACATCACCTAGGATGGAACATGGTCCACACAGTCATGAAGAGGGCACAGCAGCACCTTTCCACTTCAGGAGGCTGAAAATAGCCAGGTCGTAGTTGTAAATGAGAACTTGTTCTCAACTGGTCTACCTGGTTAAATAAAGGTGAAATAAAAAATAAAACAAATATTTGGCATGGGACCTCAGATCCTCAAAACGTTCTACAGCTGCACCATCGAAAGCGTCTTGACTGACTGCATCACCGTTTGGTATGGCAATTGCACTGCCGTTGACCACAAAGAGCTACAAAGGGTGGTGCGGTAAGCCCAGTATATCACTGGGGCCGAGCTCCCTGCCATCCAAGACCTATATATCAGGCAGTGTCAGAGGAAGACCCGAAAAATGTACAAAGACTCCAGCCACCCAAGCCATAGACTGTTCACTCTGCTACCATCCGGCAAATGGTACCGGAGCCTTGGCTTTCGGACCAACAGGCTCCGAGACAGCTTCTACCCTCAAGCCAGAAGACTGCTAAATAGCCAGACTGCTAAATAGTCAATTAATGGTACCCGTACTACTGGCACTGACTCTATCTTCCACTGACCCTACGGACACTCACTAGACTTTATATACACAACATATACACACTCACTCAGACACACTACACTGTCACTACCACATAAATCCCTCACACATTCAAATACTACATATGCACACACACGAATAACACACACGCATACCGACACAACACGCTCATCATTTGCTGCTGTAACTCTGTTTTTTACATTACTCTTATTATTATCTATCCGGATGCCTAGTCACTTTACCCTGCCTTCATGTACTGTACATATCTACCTCAAGTACCTCGTACTTATGCACATTGATGTGGTACTGGTACTCCCTGTACTGTATATAGCTCCATTCATGTGTATTTTATATTATTCCTCTTGTGTTAGTTACTATTTTATTTGTTATTATTATTTTTTAAACTTTGCGTTGTTGGGGAAAGGTTCATAAGCAAGCATTTCACTGTAAAATGTACAACAGTTGTATTCGGTGCATGTGATAAATAAAATATGATTTGATGTGCTTTTTTATCAACCTTAGATGAAAGCTCTGACTGACTAAGTTGCTCTGGATAAGAGTGTGTGCTAAATGATAAACGATAATGGTAAAAAATATATATTTGCCACGCACACTGCTGGGTATTATTCTAATGAGTTCCACCCTCAAACATGTTTTTTTTAAATCAAAATTGGCCTCGTTTGGGTGCGGAGGTCATTAGAATAATACCCAGTAGTGTGCTTTGCAAGTGTTGATTTTAAAATGTACATTTTGGTCATTTACCAGACACTCTTATCCAGAGTGTCTTACAGTCAAACTAAGGTTAACAAGGAAAAACCACAGTCATAGCAAGTATAAAGATTATGTTACCATTACTGAGCTGGTTGTAGTTAAGCGGGCTACTTGCAAGTATATATTTGTATTAGAAAATACGAAATACATGTACTCTAATTAAAATGATACAAAATAGGTATATGTGTAATGGGCCATGGACATAGTTGCTGTGGAGCCAGAGGGGAGCTATTTGAGAGGGTGTTGTTTCTGGATTTGGGCTGCACTGCTTTACGAGTCCTCCTTCTCTCACCATCATCTCTCTATCGCTCTCTCTGCGATTTGGCCTGGGTCCTGATCAGTAGGTGGACATATTTTTGAAACAGGGAAGTACTAACAGAACTTGACCAATAAGAACACCGATTTTTGCTTTCTGTTGCAAAACATTTTGCTACAGTGTGTTCTACTGAACACTGCCCAGAATTCCTTACATTTATGCGTCCCAATCCTCGTTCAGAGGCCAGCAGAGCAGATCCCTCCACCTGATTCAAACCAGCTTTCCAGGAATATCCAACATAATATTCTGCACATTCCCACATGGCATGGACTTGATCAGAAGCTTTCACAGAGGAATTTGTGGATGGTTGGGTTACGGGGATGTTTCAAGAGAAAACACACCAGTGCTTGCATGAGGATTACCGGTATCTTAATATCAGTGGAGGCTGCTGAGGGGAGGACGGCTCAAAATGATGGCTGGAACAGAACAAATGGAATGGCATCAAAAACACAAAAGTCCTTTCCTTTTACTGAATTACTTCCTCCTCTGCTAAAGATGCCTTCAGAGGAGGGCTTGTCTTTGAGGATTTTACATTTTTTAACGTTATTATATACAGTTGAAGTCGGAAGTTTACATACACTTAGGTTCGAGTCTTTAAAACTCGTTTTTCAACCACTCCACAAATATATAACAACAAAACGACATCTACTTTGTGCATGACAAGTAATTTTTCCAGCAATTATTTACTGACAGATTATTTCACTTATAATTCACTGTATCACAATTCCAGTGGGTCAGAAGTTTACATACACAAAGTTGAATGTGCCTTTAAACAGCTTAGAAAATTCCATAAAATGATGTCATGGCTTTAGAAGCTTCTGTTAGGCTACTTGACATAATTTGAGTCAATTGGAGGTGTACCTGTGGATGTATTTCAAGTGCCTCTTTGCTTGACATCATGGGAAAATAAAAAGTAATCAGAAAAAATTGTATACCTCCACAAGTCTGGTTCATCCTTGGGAGCTATTTCCAAATTCCTGAAGGTACCACGTTCATCTGTACAAACAATAATATGCAAGTACAAACACCATGGTACCACACAGATGTCATACCGCTCAGGAAGGAGACGCGTTCTGTCTCCTAGACATGAACGTACTTTGTTGCGAAAGTGCAAATAATTTCCAGAACAACAGCGAAGTACCTTATGAAGATGAGGAAACAGGTATAAAAGTATCTATATCCACAGTAAAACGAGTCCTATATTGACATAACCTGAAAAGGCCGCTCAGCAAGAAAGAAGCCACTGCTCCAAAACTGCCATAAAAAAGCCAGACTACAGTTTGCAACTGCACATGGGGACACATATCGTATTTTTGAAAAATTGTACTCTGGTCTGATGAAACAAAAATAGAACTGTTTAGCCATAACGACCATCGTTATGTTTGGAGGAAAAAGGCGGAGGCTTGCAAGCCGAAGAATACCATCCCCACAGCATGATGCTGCCACCACCATGCGTCACTGTGGGCATGGTGTTCTCGGGGTGATGAGAGGTGTTGGGTTTGCGCCAGACATAGAGTTTTCCTTGATGGCCAAAAAGCTCAATTTTATTCTCATCTGACCAGCGTACCTTCTTCCATATGTTTGTGGAGTCTCCCACATGCCTTTTGGCGAAAACCAAATGTGTTTGCTTATTTTTTTCCTTAAGCAATTACTTTTTTCTGGCCAATCATCCGTAAAGCCCAGCTCTGTGGAGTGTATGGCTTAAAGTAGTCCTATGGACAGATACTCCAATCTTCACTGTGGAGCTTTGCAGCTCCTTCAGGATTATTTTTGGTCTCTTTGTTGCCTCTCTGATTAATGCCCTCCTTGTCTGGTCTGTGGGTTTTGGTGGGCGGCACTCTCTTGGCAGATTTGTTGTGGTGCCATATTCTTTCAATTTTTTAATAATGGATTTAATGGTGCTCTGTGGGATGCTCAAAGTTTCTGATATTTTTTATAACCCAACCTTGATCTGTACTTAGTGGTGTTGCAGACCCTGGGGCCTTTCAGAACAGGGTTATATATACTGAGATCATGACAGATCATGTGACACTTAGATTGCACACAGGTGGATTTTATTTAACTAATTATGTGACTTCTGGAGGTAATTGGTTGCACCAGAACTGATTTAGGGGCTTCATAGCAAAGGGGGTGAATACATACGCGCACACCACTTTTCCCTTTAAAAATGTTAATAATTTTTTAAAACAAGTAATTTTTCCCCTTTCACTTCACCAATTTGGACTATTTTGTGTATGTCCATTACATGAACTCAAAATCAAAATATATTTAAATTACAGGTTGTAATGCAAGAAAATAGGAAAAACGCCAAGGGGGATGAAAACTTTGAACATTGTTATGAGCATAAGCATAGTATATAAAGTAGTGGAAGAGAATATGTCTTTGTCTGAATTATACCTGTAACGACCCTTTGGGAAGAATTGAACTTGGTTAAGCTTCTCTAGTGTCCATGAGTTATTTACTTAAATTGGAACCCGCCTCTCTGCCACTCTTGAATTTAAGTTTCAAATAAAGGAAAACACTGAAAAAGAATGATCCTGTTTGGGCTCCCTGTGTCATACATACGAGCTGCTGTTGTTTGTCTGAACCACTCCTCGTGTTAGAAACCCCTCAGCAGTCGCCCCATACGACATCATTTACAGCTCACAGTAACTGACCCAGCCATGTGTTTACGGGTTACCTTGGAAACCGGGGTATTGACAATCAACAGCATTCCACAACCCCTCTTATCCCGACTTTGGGCCTCGAATCGACAGCCAGTCAAGTGAAAGGTGGATGGGCGTGTGTCTTGTTTTCCTGCAAACCCGTCTGTAACACAGTTCCCTTGTTTGTCACACCAGACAGGACGCAGTGTTGAAATCATATCAGCATATATATATATATATATATATATATATATATTTTTTTTTTTTTAAATCCCTATCACTTATCTAGAGCAAAGATAACTGATTAATGGGCATTGGACTAAATGGTGGCTGTTATGTCAGTTTACCTGAGTTGTTTTGAGGTCGGATGAATAGTGTTTTCTCCTCTGTTGTTGCAGTCCTTTATTAAACCGTACTTTGGCTCCTGACGGTGTCATCATGGAGTCTCAGACTTTTCTACCTGGTGAATGTTCCCTTCTTGCACTAGGGGATTGATATGGCCGGCTCAGTAAGAGTCGTCCTTAGCACTAGATGTTAGATAGTCATTCTAAACATTTTTAAAATATGAGACTCCAGATTTTCTGCCCCCCCTACAGTATTTTCACAGCTAATTGTCACGCCCTGATCTGTTTCACCTGTCCCTGTGATTGTCTCCAACCCCTGCAGGTGTCGCTTATTTTCCCCAGTGTATTTATCCCTGTGTTTCCTATCTCGCTGTGCCAGTTTGTCTTGTATAGAATCGTAGCTGCGCGAAGGGTTCTGGAGGAGCTGCAGCACCCCTGATGAATTGAAATACATTTGCCAAAGTTATAGAATTACTGTTGTCTGTCATAAATAAATGAAATAATTCAGAATAGCCTACTACACCATGAGAAGGCCTATAATTTAGCCACAGGGGATCAATAGCTTTTAAAAAGTATTATTGCCTAGCTGTGGATTGTGTGTAGCCCAATAACAAGGAATAGCCTACAGTCTGGAATGTGCAGCATGCAGTGAACAGCATGCAGTGAACAGCATGCAGACAAAACAGGCCTTTCGCAATTTTTCAAATGCAATTGTGGGAAAACACAGAGAAGAAAAGAGAAGACTCTAATCTGTCTGCCGTAGGCTACAAAAATATTTGATCAACTTCCAAATATTGCTTTACAAAGTAAAACAGAGATAGGCTTTTGGCAAGAGTGCATCGGCCATCACCGGCAAGTGAGCGGTGCATCATTGGGTGAGTCAGTGAAACTGGAAAGCATTTTAGTAATATAATTTCCTATTCATATTGTTGACTACAATATGTCTCCACATGCCTAGGTCTAGTCTATTTATTAATGGATTCAAGATAAGGTTGTTTTTATTGATCTCAAATTGTCAGTTTGACAGTATAGCCTGCTATTTCGATAATAAGTGTGGTATTAAAAGTAGAATTGAATGAAATGAGTTTATAAAATGCCACATTTTTCCCGGATCCTAGGCTACTCAAAATTCTCCCCATGTGTGCAACTTCTGTAAGTTCCTCTACTCTAATGCTCTATGCCACTATGCAAATGTAATGATATGCATACAATGATTCATTATAAAGGTACTTTTTTTCTCAAGCGCTCTGGTAGCTCAGAGCTCCCCAGGTCTCACCCCGCTCACGCTCACTTTCTGTTCCGGCACCTCCTGATTTACAAATTAAGCACTGGATATTGTGGACCACAAGTTGTATAATTGCCATGGTAACACTTGCTCTCTTATAGGACAGTCCATTTTTAGAAACAGTTTCAAACCCTCTGCCATGAACCAATATTTTTTTACAATGCTCATATTCTCATTTACAACTTTCCCAACAACTCTAGTAGAGTAGCCCAAATACCTATAAATGAGCATCAGTTCCATATGTTTGTCTGATCTATGAACTTGATTGAGGAGCACTCTGCAGTCGTCTTCCCTGGACCAAAGTGCTAGTCATCTGGTTGCTATTGATGCTCAATCGACCTTCTGGAGCTCCTGCAGTCTTGGCCTATAGCCTCTAGCTGTTTATACAGATGGTGAGATGGGGAGTGAGGATAAAAGCCACATACTTCCTAAACTTCTTTCATTTTGATTTCTGAAGGGTTTTTATGAAGGGTTTGAGGGGAAGATATAGATAGGACTAGACACATTTACACAGTTGTCATTGATTTGTGTGCATGATGGTCGAACTACGTTTTGTGAATAGTCCGATGTCAGAATTTGAGTAAGAGTACTTTCAGTTGCTAGTATGCAGTAGGCTAAAAATGACTCTTTCCTCTAACACCTGATTCCAGAACTAAAATAGGCTTGCCAGCGCTTATGGGCCTGGGATCTGTTGCCAACTGAAAAGGTAAGTTGCAATCCCTTCCCTCTTAAAGTCAGCCAAAGCCAGGCCCTTGAAACAACTTTCAAGGACTGTGGTGCCCAAACTCTAAACTTCTTACTCTCCCCAAAACTCAGGAGGCTACAGTAATCCCTTCATGTGTTTTTAAGGACCAGGGTGTACTGAAGCTTCCCTGTGGCAGTTCGGAAATACCAATGGCCATTCGGGTAGAAAAAAAGCTGAAAATTCTGATTACATTGACCTTAACCTTGACCTTGTTCAGAAATACACCATGGGAGACGAAGTTGGGAAACTAACTTACTCTACAACATCTCTCCATTGCACTCTGTTCTGGAATATCTTTTCATTCTTGTTCCGGATGCCAAAACTTTTGGTGTCTGCTTCAAGCTCCCGTCTCCAGGTGTTTTATGGGTGCCCTCTCTTCCATTTCCCTGTTTGGAAAAGGGAACCTTAGTTAATTAATTATCTCATCATAGACTCCCCTAGTAGAGACCAGTGATATCTCTGGGAAGTCCCCAAGTATAACCACATACGTCAATTCGACGTTATAAAGACCTAGAAGAAAGCATACCGACATTTCACTCTTTGGGAATAAGATTTTAAACATAACAGCACTTATTATAATCATAGACATTAATCGACATTTCTCTTTGACTGAGCCCCTCTTTGCGAAATAGAATGAACCCCAATCTGAAAATCACAGAATGTCGAGTTGCATCCCCAAAGAGCTAAGCAAGGCAGTCTGTTTCATATTAGGTCTTTGATCGTATCTCTTTGTCTTGGAGGGAAATAAACCAGTTTTGATGTAGCGTACGAGTGAGAAGTCAAGCTTCATATTTTCTAATGGTTCCTTCACGTCCCCCATAACAATGTCGGGAGCATGACTGACTGTATGCAGGGACATGCCTGCTTTCTCCAGTTTGTTGCAACGACCTTTGGTCTACACAATGATTATATAGAACAAAGACTACCAGTACAAATGAAGGTATGTCATTTTACTTTGAATGATGGCTATAGAAATATATAGTCCCAGTCAAAAGTTTGGACACACCTATTCATTCCAGGGTTTTTCTACATTGTAGAATAATAGTGAAGATATCAACACTATGAAATAACACATGGAATCATGTAGTAATCAAAAAAGTGTGAAAAAAATCAAAATATATGTTATATTTGAGATTCTTCAAAGTAGCCACCCTTTGCTTTGATGACAGCTTTGCACAGTCGCTGATGTAGAGGAATGTGAGCTCTCAATCTCTTTGGCCAACATGAGTAAGACTTCAAGCGTGTGAATACTCGCAAAGCAGCCGGCCTAGGCGGTATCCCCGGCCGCGTCCTCAGAGCATGTTCAGACCAACTGGCTGGAATGTTCACAGACATATTCAACTTCTCCCGATCCCCAAGTGCTTTAAGAAGTCCATCATTTTCCCTGTTCCTGAGCAAATTGGAGAAACCTCCCTATTGCCCTGTAGCACTCACTTCTGTCATCATCAAGTGATTCGACAGGCAGGTCAAGGACCACATCAGCTCCACCTTATCCCACCTGGACAAGAGGAACACCTATATGAGAATGCTGTTCATCGACTACAGCTCAGCGGGTCAACAACATAGTCCCTTCCAAGCTCGAAACTAAGCTCAAGGCCCTGAGTATGAACACCTCCCTCTGCAACTAGATCCAGGACTTCCTGACAGGCAGCAGACCCCAGGTGGTGAGGGTAGGCAACAGCACCTCTGCCATGCTGACCGTCAGGGGTGCATGCTCAGCACCCTCCTGTAGGGGAGTACGCCCCTATTGTCATTAATGGGGCTGCAGTGGAGAGGGTCAAAAGCTTTAATTTCCTCGGCACGCACATCACAGATGACCTGATATGCTCCAATCACACCTCCGTGGTGAAGAAGGCGCAATAGCGCCTCTTCTAACTCAGGCGACCCGAAGAAATTTGACATGGGCTCTCGAGTCCTCAAATAATTCTACAGCTGCAAGATTGAGAACATCTTGACCGGCTGTATCACAGGCTGGTGCGGCAATTGCACTGCCCTTAACCGGAAGACTCTACAGAGGGTGGTGTGGACCAATACATCACCGGGTCCTTTCCCTTAAAAGGACATCTACTCCAGGAAGTGTCTGAGGAAGGCCGAAAGATCATCAAGGATTCCAGTCACCCGAGCCACGGACTGTTCACTCTGTTACCCTCTGGCAAGTGGTATCGGATCATTGGGTCTCAGACCAACAGGCTCAGAGACAACTACTACCACCAGGCCATCAGACTGTTGAACAGCTAATGTCATTAAGATGTTGTTGATGTTGGCTCTAAGTGCCTTTCTTCAAAGTGTCCATCCCCCTACCTGTTAACAGTCATGGATTGATCACCCTCAGCGGGTCGTGAAAACCGGTAACATCTGGTTTTAAGGGGAAATTAAAAGGTAGCCTTCGACGCGACTTCCGCTTTGAGACATTAACAAGTCGACCCTCCATCTTAACTCCTCCTTCACATTTACTGGATTGGTTGAACAGTGCAGAAGAGAACCTCCAGTTTTTTTATGCTCGTCAGGCCAGGAAGAAAGAAACACTGCCTCGTTAGGATATGGATAGATTTTCTTTTATGTTTGGGAGACAACAACAGACTCACCTCTGCTTCTGCACATTAGAAGCCATGGTTCAAGTCCCCAATGCAGCTCTCTCTTTCTCCCGCTAAAATAGGAATTTCTCTGTGAGCTGTGAACAGAACCATTTTTTAAAATAAAAATAAAAAGGAGGTCAAAAAACCCCACATAAGAATACATACAGTACAGATAATCACATAGCAAACAAGATAAGAAAATGCAATTAGCTGGCAAATGCTCTACTCACCCCGGTTACTGAGCACCTGTCTGGCATACCAGACTCTGGCGTGGAGTAGTGAGTAGGGATTATTACTGGGGTTGGAAGGCGCCAGAGGAATCTGCCCTCACTAACGCCATGCCAACATGTCAACATGCCAACAGCCTCACAGCACGGCTTAGGGGCAGGCGGCGAGTGACAGCGAAACCACAACGCAGAACACAGCCTGGCACCATGCCACCATCGCCACTATGTCAATGCGAGGTATGTCTGTATGCGACTGCCTCCATAATTTATAGTTGTAATCCAGATTTACTGTAGCTGCAGTTGTGTGTAAGCATACAGTGGTCTTGACTGACATAGCACCTATGTTTTTTTCAAGGCAAATGTTCGTTAATTAAAGGGCTGGTTCCAGGATGTCTACACCATAGAAATAGAACAGTTAGAATAGACAAAGCCTCTCAGACCATTCCAATTAGACTGCACCCTCATGGGTACGCTCAATATGGTTGACATGGTATTTATATTTCTATGATATACGTTGACACAATAATATTAGTCTCATATCTACTCTATGGGAGGTTGTGACTTACTGGCTACATGATCATGGGGCACAAGACTGTCTGTAACTTGGAAACACTGGTGCAGATTAATATAGCTCGCCATCTTGTGGCAGATAAGGAGAGTCTGCAAATAAAAGTATTGTGCAGAGCCGCATGCTGTTTCACTTGCTAACAGTTGTAACCTGTACCGTTAGGCCTACATGTATTGCTCTGTCTGTTTGTGTGACCTGGTGTTGTCGTCTTTGTTGTTTGTAAATGTTTATTATAAATATTGATTTGTCTTTTTAATTCAGTTCTCAAGATGCTAGACCTGAATAAGTGAACTGAACTGAACTGTGGTATCATGACCAACTTGTTGTATTGGACTGGGCATCTCACATAAGTCAAAACCCCCAAAACATGACCAAAGATTCAAAACAATGATAAGAAGTTATTGTTTCTGGCACGATAACTGTCTCAAGAGGAGGAACTGGCAACCAATCCAACTTGTGGTGCACAACTTCTCATCTGACATTTGTCACAACACACCATACTCTGTTCACAGACCCTAAACTCTGTGAACCTGGTTTATTTTAAAAACAGTTTGATATATGTCTACAATTGTATCTACAGGGAGAGGCCTTTTGCTGAATATGTGCTATGATCTCTGGTTCTGAGAAAAAGCTAAGAGGATTCTTATCTGAGCACTGAAACCGAAACTGTTGATATGACAAGACGTGTTTGTGTAACAGAGTAGGTTTTTCCTCACTTTTAGAAAAACATGTTTTTGTTTATATTCATGAATAACTCCAGTTCAATCAAGTACAGACTTAACTGAATGACAAGAGGCAGAATGCAATATGAATGTTATTGAATAGTTGGACATGGGCCTCGTGTCTGAGGAATGCTCCTCAGAGCCCGATGCTGATGACAGGTTGTGACAAAGTTGGTGTGCTACACGGTGGTGACCTGCGGCTTGTGTTTGTGTTTGCCGTCTTATTGTTTTCATGTGATGTTTTATCAACTCTACTTGATCGTCAGTGTTTAATCATGGCAACTAAGTTGTGGAGCTAAGTACTGATCCTGATACTTTAAAGCACGCTTGAAAGCACAAATGGACTCAGCTATGGAAACGCCATGGGCAGCGGTATCCAGTATTATTGCAGGAAGTTCCTGCAATAAACTTCCCTTACAGACTACTCTGCTAATCAAAGGCTCAAGGAAAGCGGACGAGCTGATGGCTAACCTGCGCTACCTGCACGAGTACTAGGACTCCTGCATCCTGACAATCACTGAGAGCTGGCTGGACGATCGAGTGCCTAACAGCGAAGTGGAGCCGACTTGTTTTAACTATGATCAGACAGGATCCAGACTCTGCTACTACTGGGAAACATCACAATGATGGTGTCTGTTTACTTATCAGGGACCAGTGGGGCAAATCAATCATGGTAAGAGAGCACCTTTGCGCTCCAGACGTGGAACTGCTGTCTGTGTCCCTACGATCCTTTTACCTGCCCTGTTATTTATAAACATCCTAAAGCAAACACAGACAAAGCTTTGAATGAAATACTTGATCTATCTCAAAAACTAGACTATCTCTCTCTCCTGATGCTCCCAAACGAATCCTCTGGGACTTTAACAGTTGCTCCTTACGCAATACTTTATGTACGTACCATCAGTATGTGAAATCCCCCGTGGGAGAGAAAATACATCACAAGACATTTGCTATGGAAATATACCAAATGCATACTCTGCCATGATAAAGCCCACGCTGGGGAGGCTCGGACCGTAATGTTGCATATCTACTACCAACTTACCAAAGACTCCTTGAAAAAGAGAAACTTGTCGTTAACACTGTGCAGGTTTGGAACGAGGATAGCATCACCCTTTTACAGGGTTGTTTTGACTGTACAATGTGGGACATTCTTGAGGAGACCTCTGCTGATAGAAATGAATTTCAAGCTACAGTATATGAACCTTCATGTGGATTTAGTAGTCCCCACCAAGACCAAGACCATGTGGACCAGTAGTCCCCACTAAGACATTGAAAGTGGTGCTAAATAAGAACATGTTGGTCATGCAGAGGGTAATCCACAGGTAATGAAGGACCTACAAGAGAGGTTAAAACGACAGATCCAGATAGACAAAGATGCTTACAAACTCAGGGTTGAAAAAGTTCCGCCACCAGGCAATTCTAGAGCTGCCTGGCAGGGAATTAAAACCATGGCAAGTGCCCCCCACAAGGGCCAAGAGGTAGCCAGTGCTCCCCTTGGAGGTGGAGAGGGTCTTAACATGGCAAATTAATTGAATGTGTTCTTTTCAAGGTTGGAGTCAGAGGACCCTCTGTTTGGCGTCCGTCAGGTCAAAGCTCCACAGGAGATAGGTTTGTTGTTAATCAGTCAGATGTCATGAAAATGTTAAATGGAATGCCTACAAAAGCCATGGACCAAGACAACATCGGTGGTCAAGTTTTAAAACATTGTGCAGAGCAACTGGCGGTATTTTCTCTTTGATTTTTCAACCCTCTTTGTACCTATGCTATGGAAGAGCTATACTATAGTACCCATCCCCAAATCAACAAACCCACCCGTAGGCCAGTAGCTTTAACGTCCCTGGTTAGGAATTGCTTTGAGAAGATTGTCAAAAACCACATCCTGCACTCTACCCAGCAGAATCTTGATCCCCTTCAGTTGACCTGTATGGCTGGTAGGGGGGTTGATGATGCCATCCTCATGCTACTTAACCTTATCTACAAACACCTAGAGGGAGGTAAATGCCATGCTAAGGTCTTATTTGTTGATTTCTCCTCAGCCTTTAATACCATCCAGCCCTCCACCTTGGCCCAGAGACTAATAGACTATTTCTCATTGGATAGAAGCCTGATGCTGTGGATCCTTGATTTCCTTAGCAACATGACACAGCAGGTCAAGGTGGGACAGTGGATGTCGGCCAAGCGCGCGTGGGATCTCCTCAAGGCTGTGTGCTTTCTCTGCTGTGTTGTACATCTTGTACACTAATGACTGTAAAAGCTCCTGCCCTAGTAGACACCTGGTAAAGTTTGCATTTGCAAAGTCTTTATTTTCAAAGTTTGCAAATGACACAGCACTAGTCAGTTTACTCCAGGATGATGAGGAGGTGCATGGGCCACTCTTGGAAGACTTTTTGACGTGATGTGACGACTCTCAGTGCTCATCAATACAAAAAAGACCAAAGAGATACACATTGATTTTATGAAAAATTTAACATCTTCCCCACCTATTTTTTTTAAGGACAAGACATAGAGATAGTGAAGGAGTATAAATACCATTTGCTGGTACGGAAATGCTAATATCTTTCATAGAAATATTGTAAGAAAAATCGTTAGCTCTGCTAATAAGGTTCTAGGGGTCAAGCAGAAAGTTCTCTAGGTCATTAATGATATAAGAGCCTTCACAAAAGCCCACAAGGTACTAATCCGCTTTACCAGGAGTTTGAGCTACTCCCCTCGGAGTGACTTTACAGGGTACCAGGGCACAACATTGATAGTGTTCTGTTGTGTATAGTGTACAGATTAACCATTGATCACTCATGAATTCCACTTTTCTACCTGTATTTATTGTTTGTATAGTCCTCTGTCTGTCTTCAATCATGTGTTATGTATGGACAGAGCCACAATCTTATCTTACAGGGAGAATGGAAGCTTGATGTGTGCAACAGTTTGGGGAAATTGAATGCAAGCATAACAATAATGTTTGACCTTGTTAAAACATTTCTAGCCTATGTACCAATGGGTAACCGGGTTGATGTGTTGTGCTCGACACGCTCAGTTTTCCAACACAAAACAACAAAAAATTTGCTTAAAAGAGTACAACCGGGGCCTCTCAAGTGGCGCAGTGGTCTAAGGCACTGCATTGCAGTGCTAACTGTACCCGTAAGGATTCTAGGTTCGAGGCCAGGCTCTGTTGCAGCGACCAAGGGACCGATGGGGTGGCGCACAATTGGCCCAGTGTTGTCCGGTTGAGGGGAGGGTTTGGCTCGCAGGGATGTCCTTGTCCCATCATGCACTAGTGACTCCTGTGGCGGGCTGGGTGAAATGCATGCTGATATGGTCACCAGGTTTTTCTGACCTTGGCCTCTCCTGAGTCTGTACGGGAGTTGCAGTGATGAGACAAGACTGTAACTACTGATTGGGGAGAAAAAGGGGCAGCTCACCTGCTACACTATGATTTTGTACGTTTCTTTTACAAATATCATTTTAAAGGAGCCGTTTAGCCATATTAAAGTCAGTTCACGTAACAAGGTTGACCTCAATTGAATTGTCTCATGAAATAAATAATAATCTTTGTCAATGCAACAAAATAACTGGGACATGTTGGGGTCATGTGGTTTAAGGTCTTCCTATAGAAGTTGGACAAACATGATGTGGGACATGGCAAAATGGGGATTTTCAGAAAAAAAAACCGAATTGATTTTAATGAAAACACACTACCCTTACGGAAAAACCATATGATTTCACATGTGATGATATTACTGGCTAGGAAAACCTCCCTAGAAAGGCAAGAACCTAGGAAGAAACCCAGAGAGGAACCTGGGCCTGAGGGGTGGCCAGTCCTCTTCTGGCTGTGCCGGGTGGAGATTATAGGAGTACAGTGCACGGCTAATGAAGGCCAGATTTCACAGGCCATGCCCTGCAGACAAAAATGTGTAGTTATGATACACAGTGCTTTTATGGACTAAGGAGTTTTTGTGGACAGAATGGAGCTAAGCACAGGCAAATTCCTAGGGGAAAACCTGGTTCAGTCTGCTTTTCACCAGACACTGGAAGATGAATTCACCTTTCAAACGGACAATAACATAAAACACAAGGCCAAATCTAGACTGGAGTTGTTTACCAAGAAGACAGGGAACATTGCTGAGTTACAGTTTTCACTTAAATCTACTTGAAAATCTATGGCAAGACCTTAAAATGGCTGTCTAGCAATGATCAACAACCAATTTGACAGAGATTGAAGAACTTTGAAAAGAACAATGGTCAAATGTTGCACAATCCAAGTGTGGAAAGCTCTTAGAGACTTACCCAGAAAGACTCACAGCTGTCATCGCTTCCAAAAGTGCTTCTACATGTATTGACTCAGGGGTGTGAGTACACTTATGTAAATATCATATTTCTGTATTTAATTTTCAATAAATTAGCTTTTTTTTAAAACATGTTTTCACTTTGTCATTATGGGGTATTGTGTGTATATGTGTGAGAAAGAAAATATATTTAATCCATTTTGAATTCAGGCTGTAACAACAAAATGTGGAAAAAGTCAAGGAGTATGACTCATTTCTGAAGGCACTGTGTTTTCAAGGGAATATATCCCCAAAATGTTTTTTTATGTGCACTACATCATCATGCACAGCCATTTATCCGCATCAAATCAATTGAAAGGAAACACATCTCTGGTGGGAAAATGTGCATGTTGTTTTTATGCGGATTTGAGAATATTTTTTCATGAAAATCCGTCACCAATTAGATGGAAACCAGAGTATGTTAAAGTGTGTCAGAAAACATTGTATATTAAATCCCCATAACAATCGGGCTGTTTAAGTTAGAAATATCCACCGCATCTCAATCCACCTCATCTGCCGATGTTGGCCTTCGCATCTTTGGTGGAAGGTTTGCAAAGCTACAGAAGTGTTTGTCAGACCAGGAGACATCCCAAAAATGGATCTTCTCATGAAAATGTCTGGCCCCTCAATGGAAACATCTGACCCCTCTGTGAAAAGATGAGACTCTCACAAACACTATGATGTTCTCTGTTTTGCTATAGAAAGTCCACAAGACATTTAATAAATGAATGGAAATATACACTGAGTTGTACAAAACATTAAGGACACCTGCTCTTTCCATGACATAGTGACCAGGTGAATCCTTGTGAAAGCTATGATCCCTGACCTCAATCTTATAGCAAATTTGTGGGCAAAACTAAAAAAGCATGTGCGAGCAAGGAGGCCTACAAACCTGACTCAGTTACACCAGCTCTGTCAGGAGGAATGGGCCATAATTCATTTATTGTGGGAAGCTGGTGGAACGCTAACCAAAACGTTTGACCCAAGTTAAACAATTTAAAGGCAATTCTACGAAATACTAATTGAGTGCATGTAAACATCTGACCCACTGGGAATGTGATGAAAGAAATAAAAGCTGAAATAAATCATTTGCTCTACTATCATTCTGACATTTCACATTCTTAAAATAACATGGTGATCCTAACTGACCTAAGACAGGGCATTTTTACTTGGATGTTATAAACTCTTGTTATTGTCCAAATACTTATTTTCCACCATAATTTGCAAATAAATTCATTAAAAATCCTACAATGTGATTTTCTGGATTTTTTTTCTCATTTTGTCTGTCATCGTTGAAGTGTACCTATGATGAATATTACAGGCCTCTCTCATCTTTTTAAGTGGAAGAACTTGCACAATTGGTGGCTGACTAAATACTTTTTTGCCCCACTGTATATATATATCAATGATGTCGCTCTTGCTGCTGCTGATTCTCTGATCCACTTCTACACAGATGACACCATTCTTTATACATCTGGCCATTCTTTGGAAAACCTCCAAACGAGCTTTAACGCCATACAACACTCCTTCCGTGGCCTCCAACTGCTTTAAATTCTAGTAAAACTAAGTGCATGCTCTTCAACTGATTGCTGCCCGCACCCTCCCGCCCGACTAGCATCGCTACTCTGGACGGTTCTGACCAAGAATATGTGGACAACTACAAATACCTAGTCTGGTTAGACTGTAAACTCCTTTCAGACTCACATTAAGCATCTCCAATCCAAAATTAAATCTAGAATCGGCTTCCTATTTCGCAACAAAGCTTCCTTCACTCATGCTGCCAAACATACCCTCATAAAACTGACTATCCTACAGATCGTTGACTTCGGTGATGTCATTTACAAAATAGTCCCCAACACTCTACTCAGCAAAATGGATGTAATCTATCACAGTGCCATCCGTTTTATCACCAAATCCCCATTTACTACCCACCACCGCGACCTCTACGCTCTCGTTGGCTGGCGCTCACTATAGAGCGCCCGTCCAGTGCTCTAACATTCAAGGGAATGGAGAGGGGCTGAGTGGGGAAGCCCAGCTCGGACGCCAGGATAGCGTCCAAAAAACTGTCATCAGCCCCAGAGTCCTTCTTGATGAGCCTGGTTTTAGAAAGGGGAGGTAGATACGAAATGTCCCGTAGCTCCACAATACAGGCAGCTCTGTTGTTTGTTCCCAAATTTGAGAGAAATACGTTTTTTGTGCATATGAAACATTTCTGGGATCTTTTATTTCAGAGCATGAAACATGGGATTAACACTTTACAAGTTGCATTTATATTTTTGCTAAGTATATTTTTAGGAGACCCAATTGCTGTCGCGCAGATGGTGGAGGACGCATTGGGAAAGGTGGAAACAGCCAGAGTTACCAGGAGCGGTATGGTATTGATTTATTGTGTATCAGAAGGACAAAAGAAATGTGCATTGTGGCTCTGAAAATTATGGGAGTATGAAGTGGAAAGCTTTAACTTTCTGAGCAGGACACAGATAATATGTGTCTTCTCTGGTGTCTCGGTGGAAATTGAGACTCAACTGTCACGCCCTGACCTTAGAGAGCCGCTTTATTTCTCTATTTGGTTAGGTCAGGGTGTGATGTGGGGTGGGCATTCTATGTTTCTTTATTTCTATGTTTCTTTATTTCTATGTTCTGGCCGGGTATGGTTCTCAATCAGGGACAGCTGCCTATCATTTTCTCTGATTGGGAATCATACTTAGGTAGCCCTTTTCCCTCCTTTCAGTGTGGGTAGTTGACTTTTGTTAGTGGCACTATAGCCCTGTAAGCTTCACGGGTGTGTCTTCATTTGTTGGCGACATTTTAAATTAAAGGAAAATGTACGCTCACCCCGCTGCACTTCTTTCGACGGCCGTGACATCAACGTCTTAATTAAACACTGCATACCAGGAGTAGAGGAGGCATGTTGCTTGAACTGTATGATGGATGGAAGGAGGAAGGCTGTGCTATTGCAATTTGATGAACAGTTTCTCCATACACATGTAAATTTGGGGTATATGAGATGCGCAGTGAGTTTTTGTGAACAGACCATTGCAATGTTGGACAAGTGGCAAGTGTGTGCAGACTGAGTATACTGTAGGGAAAGGGGGATCCCTAGTCAGTTGTACAAATTAATCTATTCAATTGAAATGTGTCTTCCACATTTAATCCAACCCCTTTGAATCAGAGAGGTGCGGGGGGCTGCCTTCATCGACATCCACGGGGAACAGTGGGTTAACTGCCTTGCTCAGGGGCAGAACGACAGATTTTTACCTTGTCAGCTCGGGGATTCAATCCAGCAACCTTCCGGTTACTGGCCCAACGCTCTAACCACTAGGATACCTACCTGTATATGTTGTTGAAGAGTCAGTGGATACACGGTCCTGCAGATCAAATCAAATTCTATTGGTCACGTACACATATTTAGCAGATGTTATTGCGGATGTAATGAAATGCTTGTGTTCCAGTTGTGCCCTGTAAGGGTGAATGAGGTCGAAATAGCAAGAATTTGAAGAAATTTAAGGATGAGGGTGGAGTCACGACGGTGAATGAGATCGCATTGACTCGGGATTTGGACAGTAAAGTAGGAGAGGTTGTCTGCTAAAATTCTTCATGATGGAAGTTTGGTGATGGTGTGTGTGTCAATACTTAACAGTATGAGAAAGCACTCAAACTCAAGCAGGTATTAAACATATGGTTGATAGTAAGCATGCCAGATCAAACTGGATGGCAGTGGCTGAAGGGAGTTATTACAGGAGTTCCAGAAATTGATAACATGAAATAAATAAAAGACTACTTGAAGGGGCAAAGTGTCTCCAGATGACGCGAGATAGGAAGAAGGTGGATAGCCTGTCAGTGCTACTAAACTTTGAGGATCTCGTACAGCCAGGAAAAAGTTAAGCTTGGGTAAAGGAGTTACTATGTGCAAGCTTATGTTCCGAAACCATTGCGTTGCCATAACTGTCAAAGGTCTGAAAAGGCAAAAGGACATTTGCGAAGTGTGGTGGAGAACATGCATATTGTGGAGACAGGGTCCAGTTAAAGTGCTTTACTGTAACTGTGGGGTTGCCCGTAGTGTGGCATATGGGTGTTGTGCAGTGATGAAAAGACGGGTGGAAGTGCAGCAAGTGAGGAGTGAGTACGCTCAAATGCAGACGCAGTTAATGTAAGTCAACGCAGAAACACCCGGGGCACCTAGAAGAGCAGGTACTCCGGGGCAGACGGGGATGCCGGTCGGGGGCGTGATGTAGTGAACAGAATGGGTGAGAACACAAGACTGGTAGTAGACACGAGGAAGGTTGTTACATTTGTGACAGCAGCAATCAATTGCTCAGAAAAAAAATGACAATCTAGTAGTAAGAAGACACAGATCATAGTGGAGCAGGCAGTGAAGTGTCTTGGGATCACAGGACTAATATGGGAACATTTACAGGATGACCTCGATAAGATTGAGAATCAGTCCTGTCAGGAATAATGTATTGATTCATTTCAGTCCATAGCGATAGTGTGGCAGAGGGAGGGTGTGCAACTACTTGATGATAAAGGGCTTGTGAATCGTAATGATGGCCGGGGAACCAGGATCGGCCCAGTAACTGGAAATTAATGAATCTGCTCTGGATCTTACAATGATCTCAAGTTCAAGGGCAGACAGATGTAGTTGGGAGGTTTTGGAGGAATCTACATGGGGTAGTGATCACTATACTACCATGTGTACTGTAGGAATGAGGGTGCAAGATTCAGTAGGAAATGGATTGAGGAGATTGATATTTGGGAAAGCAGAATGGGGTCAGTTTCAGGAGTTGAGTGTATGTGATCCAACTGTTGAACTGAGTGTTTCATAAACATGTACACACATAATGTCTGAGGGACAGAAACAGCACTCTGTTCGTGGAACGACCCATAGGCCTTGACAGCAGATTGATCGAATTGTGCAATTGAGGCAGGAAGTGAGAAGATGCAGTGGTCATTGAGGAATGAGGATGCAAGTAAACAGGGAGAAAATATGGCAACATTTCAATGGAACACGGTTAGAGTCATGCTGGTGTGCTTTTGCAATACAGATCATGGTCATAAATGGAGTTATTTTGCTCACATAACCACTTCTGTTTTGATAGATAAGACATTCATTATCAGATCATCACTTGACAAAGATCACCATTTTCCTGCTCATCTCAACTTGTTTTTTAGACATTGACAAAGTTCAGAACACCCTTATTTGAGCTGGTGGATCCTAATATAAGTTGAAATATGTTTTTAAATGTGTGCATCTTATTTATGAGTACAATAGCATTTTCTCTATTGTTGTAAGGGGAACACAAATACATTATACGTCTGTTGACAAATAAAGGTTGGAAGATGAAGATTTAATACACATTAGGCCTTGACATGTATGTTGCGTATACTTAGCAAGCATTGGCACAACAATGCGGTAGGGTAGCCGAGTGGTTAGAGTGTTGGACTAGTAACTGAAAGGTTGCAAGATCAAATCCCTGAGCTGACAAGGTAAAAATCTGTTGTTCTGCCCCTGAACAAGGCAGTTAACCCACTGTTCCTAGGCCATCATTGAAAATAAGAGTTTGTTCTTAACTGACTTGCCTAGTTAAATAAAGGAAAAATTAGAGAAAAAAACTGGATTGGACCTATACAATAGAATCATCCATCTACCCCAGAGATGTTCACATGTGATCATGCTATCACATTTTGCTTCACGTGCTTGTTATCACATTAACTTCACATTTAATCATGTGATCATCACGATATCACATGCGTTCACATGTGAAGTGCATGTTTTTTCTGTAAGGGTACTATTGGAAATTTCAACATGGTTTAGTTAGAGATGTATGTGATCCAACTCTTAAATCGAGTGTTTTATCTAAATGTAAACACAATGTCTGAGGGACATAAACTGCACTCTGTTCGTGGAACGACCCATAGACCTATACAGCAGATTGATCCAATTGTGCAATTGAGGCAGTAAGTGAGAGATGCAGTGGTCATTGAGGAATGAGGATGCAAGTAAACAGAGCGAAAGTATGGCAACATTAGAGTCATGTTGGTGTGCTTTTGCAATACAGATTGAGTCATTTCGCCCACGTAACTATTTCCCTCTGTTTTGGTAGATAAGACTTTCATTATCAGGTCATCACTTGACAAATATCACAATGTTCCGGCTCTTCTCAAATAGTTATTTCAGGCATTGACAAAGAAAAAGTTGCAATATGAAGATTTAATACACATTAGGCCTTGACATGTATGCTGTTTATACTTAGCAAGCATTGAAGCATCACATGAAAAGCATTGGATTGGACCTATACAATAGAATCATCCATGCCCCCAACCTCTACCCCAGACCACACACACACACACACACACACACACCCCTAGAACATGAAGAACAAGTTTCTCGCCATGCCCACACCCCTGACCATACAGTGTGAGGAACCAGTGAAACTCACCCCTTCCACACCACTCCCTGATTACTGAAACCTTACAGGGTAACAGAGGTGTTCCTAGACCTTTGACTGGCCGTGCTGTTAACTGAGCCACTGCGGTACGCCACCATCAACCTCTTGCTGATCAGCCCATGCTTGTGGAGCACCACCAAGAGCTGGTTCCGGAACTTCTGCCCGATGAAGGCATACAGCACGGGGTTGACGGCGCAGTGCGTGAACGCCATCACCTCAGTCACATACAGCGCCACGCTCACCCTGTTCTGGAACTCACACGTCTCCTCGCCCAGCGAGCCGCTCCGCATCAGCGTGTCTACCAGCACGCTGATATTGCGCGGGAGCCAGCATGCCACGAACGCCAGCACCACGGCCAGGATGACACGCATGGCCTTGTGCTTCTGGCCGCCGATGCGCACGCCACGGAACAGCGTCGCTGCAGTGCAGCTGTAGCAGACGACCATGACCGACAGTGGCAGGAAGAAGCCCAGCACGTGGCGAATCACCCGCACACCCACCCGCCACCGATCGCTGCTCGCCGCAGTCAGGTTCTCAAAGCAGATGATCTGGCCTTCAAGGTCCTCGGGTTGGATAGCCTCCCGTTGGAGTGCCACGGGCAACGAGAGTAGCCCCGCCCCCAGCCACACGGCTCCGCACACCAACCCCACCAGGTGGCGCCGCTGGGCCAGTGCCCGCGTGGCCTTCACGATAGCCAGGTAGCGGTCCACACTAATGCACGCTAACAGGAAAACCCCACAATAAAAGGCAGCATCCTGGAGGCCAGACAGGAACTTGCAGAGGAAGGTACCGAAAATCCAGTGGGAGTAGACATAGACGGCCCAGAAGGGGAGGGTCGAGGAGAAGAGGAGGTCAGCCATTGCCAGGTGCATCAGATAGACGTCTGTGGTGGTCCGGCCCCTAGCCATGCAGCACACCACGTAGATGACTACACTGTTACCCAGCACACTGAAGATGAACACAGCGATGTAGGTGATCATTAGACCAACACTGCTCAAGCCCAAGATAGAGACGTTACAAGGGACCCCCATGAGCTCGTCTATGGGAGGATAAGTGAAGTTGAGGAATTCAACGAAGAGAGAAAGGTCAACATCCATTTCTGGCATTTCCATGGGCTGCATGAAAAGAAAAAACAACATTTTTTTGATATGGGGATGTCTCAGTCAACTCAACTCTCTTAGGTATATCAGTTGTGCAACATTGATTCTAACATCATTCTGATCTATTATACATTTGCAGTATATTGTAAACCCAACCAAACATCCCTGTGCATTACATTTTGTGTGTAGCTATGTAGTTAGTGTTGCATGTCTTTTTAGAATGACTAATTGTGCAATGAACTAGAGCTGGCCGATTTTGGACATCCATAACGTGATAAATTGCCTGAATTAATGCAATGTGGATAAATAGAACAATACATTTATAGCATTAATGTGCACCACAGTTTTTTAAAATCATTTAACTACTACTAGTTTGATGGTTGTAGCCATCAATTGTCCCATTAACAATCACCCTTATTAGCAAGCTTATTTAATTTTAATTGTCCCAGCTATACAATGTACTTTGTTGTGTTATATGTGCAACTTACATACATTTGGCATAACCACAGGTGAAAAATATTATTTAATTGGAATGAAATTCAGGTTGAAATGAAATTAGTCTGACCCAGTTCAATAACTAATAAAGTAAAATCCTTACCTGGCTATTCCTGTCCTCTTGACAGTTCAGAAAAGCAGCAGAAAACACTATCAGCAAGCAGAAGAGTGTCTGTCTCAGCGTCTCAGCACTTTTTTCTCTGAAACTGAAGCCTTTTCCTGTCTGTTACTCTCACACTAGACTGAGTTCCTATTGTGTATACCTCAACGAACAGTTTGAGATCAACGCCTACTACACCAGAATAACTGTTTTGCTTCAGGTAAAGGGGAGTGGCCCTTGAACAGCAGTGCAATGTTATACTGTAGGCTACATCACCCAATGCCATGACACATGGGAAGTAGACAGATCCACATAAGGTTTATGCAAGCTACAGAGCTTATGTTAGTGTGCCAAGGAGGTTGAGAACAAGAACTTCAGGTTGAGTAAGGGGCAGCCTTTTTCATTTTTTTTCCATCATTCTGTCCCTTTCAATTTCAATCACTCAATGATGATTTCAATGCAGATTTCATAATGCAGTGTCTATAATACGGGCAACTCATTGGTGATTAAATCGAGAAAAAAAAGTTACACAAAGTCATATTTAATTTTACCCTTATTTAACCAGGCAAGTCAATAACGGCCTAGGAGCAGTGGGTTAACTGCCTGTTCAGGGGCAGAACGACAGATTTGTACCTTGTCGGCTCAGGGGTTTGAACTTGCAACCTTCCGGTTACTAGTCCAACACTCTAATCACTCTACATCTAGTATAAGAGCTGACATTACTACTCACTTTACATAGAGTTGCACATAGGTTCTAAACGATATACTTCTATCTGATAAACTTCAACATTGTGCTCTACTACAGGGGTGCTCAGAGTGGGAACCTGGGGTCCGTGGAGGTACGGCAGGGGGTCCGCAGCCAGATCTCAAAATATTTTATTTTTGTTACATTTCATTTTTTAAATAATATTACTAAACAAAAGATTAAACAAATTCTGGCCAAGGAATCTGGTGGATTAAGCTTAGAGGGTGTAATGCAATACAATGAGATAAAGGTCCAACTCCGCTAAGATGGCCCGCTGGATCTCGCCAGTCACTGGCCCGACCAGTAACCTCAGAGCATTTTTGCGTTCCAGTTCAACATTTACCTGCTCTGTTGCAGTCCACCAAAAGTCATGCCATCTGTACTACTATTGCGTCAAATCAGCCTCAGGTCCGTTGTGCAAGAGATGGTTGAGAGAGTAGAGGATGTGTCCCTTTAGAAGACAGGCCAAACTTGAGGGTGTGACTTTGGGCAAGCAGAACATCAATGCCAGAGTTCCAAAAAAAATATGTCTGATGAAAAAATATAGAATCGTAAGCTAAGAAACATGGTACAAATGTGTAAAAAATTGTCCACTAACAGTATTCACATGAAGTGGCAAATCATCATTCATGTTTAGCGAACCACTTTTCTTTTTTTTTAAATAACCTTTTTGGTTGCCTGTGTTGCATGTTATTTTGGCATTAATACGTGTCACATATCAGTTTGCAAACAATTGAAAATATATATTTATATTTGAGAAAATAAAGCTGCGTACAAACTATTTTGCTTTCTTGAATAAGACAGCTCCAAAATAAAGGTGTTTCAGCCTAGCTCAGTGCTTTCTGTGGTGGTGGGGCAGCCAGCGAAAATACGGAGTGTAGAGGTTGGTAATGTTCTCTAGTTGTGCCATGATTGGCTCAGTGTTCTTTCACTCATGGTGACACTACCTCACCGAACAATTTACAGGTAGAGCTTCAAAATTCAAGCCCCTTGGGTGTGCTGCCATTGAGTTACATTAGAAGTGCCCATCCAAGAAGGCTCAAGGTCATTGACAACCAATAAAATCGTGTTATATCTACCGTAGCTTTGAGTGGACTGATCATGTCAACATCATACTTTCAAAATCTTAGCTTGCAAGCTAGCCGTCATCATCATGAATTCAGTCGACAATCTACTGGCAAATTATTTTCAATTATGAAGAGGAATTATAGATAAAACATATCGGTGCTCATCGGCCATTGGACATAAACATTACACAACAAGTTAGAAAATGCAAATTCAACAAGTGGTTTGGAATGAATCAGTGGCTTACCGCAAGCGTTGCAAAGCAATCACTAGCCTGCTATTCAGTGGAGTGGGTGTGTGGTCCAAGTCTGGGTATAAGGGTCTGTTTCCCAGCTTAAAATAATAAACATTCAACATGATGGGCCAGAAAAGGTTGAATACATTGGCCATGCTGTCGATCCAGCATGACTTCTGACGGAATTTCAAGTCGGGAGCTCGGGCCTCTTTCTAGAGCTCCGACCTGAAGATGACTGATGTCATGATTCGACTTAGTTTTTTTCCGAGTTCCCAGTTGTCTTGAAAGCACCATAAATCCAGAAAATGACAGACTTTGATGACAAAATTTGCCCAAGAAGAAACGCTGAGCCACCTTCCTCTTCAAGTGAGCACAGCACAACAAGGTGAGTCCAAAAATGTCTTGTATGCTGCTGCATAAATGATGTAATATGCCAGGGAGATATGTATAATGTAGATAAGAAAGTAATACCAAGTGTATGCTGTGTAGTAAGCTGTTAGTAGCCCATGTGCCTCACTCTAATAATTTGGTTCCTTTCCTCCTCCTAACTTAGCCTACTGTTCTGACTTGGTGGTGCACATGTAGCCTATAGCCAGTTTTAGAGAAATGTCATCATTGAATATTGTTATCATTGTCTACTTATTTGCCCCCTTGATTTATCTTACGCTTCTGACTTGGTGTACAGGGAGACTTTACTGTAAGAATGGCCTATGTTCTGAATTCTGTCGCTGTACATTTCAAAAGTGCTGAACAAATAGGTATGGGTCAATGACGTACAGTGCATTTTATTCAAAAACATTTATTCTGGCTTCTCCCAGTCAATTTGCAGTCTACAAATTATTTGTAATTACATTCCGGCCCCCCAACCATCCCCTCAAGAAAAAATTGGCATGCAGCTGAATCTAGTTGATGATCCCTGGGATAAAGGGAATGGATGACTCCCCTTTTCTCTGTATGTTTTTGTTCTCTTCACTAGGATAGTGAGACGGGGGCGCGGGGTGTCCAGGCACCAAAAGAAAAGTACTATCCGGTGAAACACTTCAGCTTTCGCTGTGCTATGGTTTTTGGTTCGTTAACTTAACCATTTATTTTTCTAAACTGTGCTCGCATTCTATACATGGTGCATTTCATTATAATTTTTTCTATGAGTGGGTAGGCATGCTCGACCTGGCCTTCCATGATGCAATCAAAAGTACTAGATCTAAGTAGAAGGAATCTTAGTCCTTACACAATGCCAGTTTTTGCCCAGAGGCTGCTACGGTTTTTGTCAATGATGTCCTCCATTTCTATAAGATGATGACGTACTTGGTTATGGTGGCTTTTAGTCTTGCGGCATGCCTGTTTTTTGTGTGATTTTGACAGCTTCTTTTTAACTTTGTGATATTTTCGTTTCAATGTGTGTGTAATTAATCACTGTGGTTGCACCTTTAATTGCTATGAACTTTGTGGTTGGCTTACTTATTTCTCTACTACGCCGTGCATCTGTTGCAGATTGAGGGGGTGGATCCATGCAATTTAATCTGGTAGGTACTGCCTCGAAGGACAGTGTCTTCCGGAAAAGTATCATATGACAGAAATGTATTTTTATTGACAAAGATGGTCAATAATCACAAATGAAACACTCTTCAAAGTGCTCCTCGCACACAGCGTAATCCCCTTTCTTCAGGTCCTCAAAGGACTTCTGCAGACTGATGTCCCTACGCCTGACGTTTCTCAGCCACATCTTCCTCCTGAGTAATTACAAAAGTGTGTTCGGTTTAATCTCACATTTGATTGAATTCAGCTGGATGTTGGTCTATGCCTCAGGTCTCCTGTTTTATAGTTCATTTAGTAGTGTAGTGGTTTCTATAACATCTGTGGTACAACATTGTAGTTTGTAGATAATAGTTTATGGTTATGTCCTCTATCCCTGTTATTCACCCTGATTGTTTTTAATAGTACTCTACAGTTCATTTAAACAGCAGCCATGTTGTTTTTTTCTCTCTGTATGTGCAAGAGGAGTGTGACGTAGACTCCAGAAGTCATAAGAAAGGCAGCCTTTCTTGCTACTCCTGTGACAAGCACCCAAATGAGGACCTTACAGTCTTACTGATCGTGTCCTGCTATAGTTAGTAGTGTATATGGACTCATTCCTTAAGTTTGCAGACATCTGGGGTCTACGTCACACTCCTCTTCAATCAAAACTGACACTCCTCTCTGAGACACCACCTCAATAAACATTGCCTGATTAAGCAACACCCCAAATAATAGAGAACATATTATAGAATAAAGACCCACACTTTATCCTGTCCTATGAAACATTACAATAAAACCCACACTTTATCCTGTCCTATGAAACATTACATTAAAGACCCACACTTTATCCTGTCCTATGAAACATTACAATAAAACCCACACTTTATCCTGTCCTATGAAACATTACAATAAAACCCACACTTTATCCTGTCCTATGAAACATTACATTAAAGACCCACACTTTATCCTGTCCTATGAAACATTACAATAAAACCCACACTTTATCCTGTCCTATGAAACATTACAATAAAACCCACACTTTATCCTGTCCTATGAAACATTACAATAAAACCCACACTTTATCTTATGAAACATCGTCAGTTGCTGCCCTCTTAAACCAGATAGATGTGTTGACGCTCTGCTCTAATGCTACACATTATGTATGTCTTTTTTGTACCATTATCCTTTTGAGGGGATGCATGTACAATGTGATCAAATGCTCTACTTTCATGGTTGTGATATGTTCTATATGTTTCACCATGTTAACAGGCATTTAATAAATGTACAACCTTTTGAGTTTAGTCTATTTTCTTAAGATGCATATAATTATAGTAGACTATATTTTGTGGTATTCTGACTTAATCTGATCATAGGGCAACAGAACATAAGTAGTTGTCTATACAATGTTTTACAGACATCTACCATAATTTAAGAGGTACTTTATGGTGTTCCACAACTCGATAAATTACTTTGCAATGACCCAGTGTCACAAATGGCAACTATTGATTGTGCAACATACCCTGGGATGGCCTTGGATGTAATATGCCTGGGCACATAACTAATGTTAGCTAGCCATGCTGCCTCGTGCTAGTTGTGTTAAAACCAGCTGTAGATTCGTTTCATTACTGATATCTAGCATGTTTTATCTATCAGTGAACATTGCTTTGGTGATTGATTCGATGGGTAGTCATGGATACAGCACTACTGATTACACAGTCAACGACGTGTGCCTCACCGTGCGATAATTACTCCAAATGCATCTTTGTTATTTATTACATACCTTTCAACGTCTGTTGGAAACTGGAAACGGGATTTTGCTCCCTTCCATTTTACAGTAAACAAGGTCTTTATTGATGACATATGTTTCTTATCGTGAAAAAAAGTTGATTGAAAGGAGTACTAGTATTGAGGAAAACTTGCAAAGAAATCAATTTCTAGCTATTTAAGCCAAGTACGTATTTTTTTTTGTGAATTGTCCCAAGATGTCTACTTGGGACAAGCTAGCTAGCTACCGCCAAGAAGAGGATGAAGACCATTTGTGCCTTACTGAATATGCATGACGTTCATTAGGAAAACGGCCACTATCTCGTGCACTCTTCCTAAACAAAGTAATCTCTATAAACAATTAGGTAAATCAAGTCAATCAAACTTAGTGCACTCTGTATGTTATAGATTATAGTTTTGGAAACAGAAAACGGTATGGAGACTGTTTCATTGATGAGAAAATTAGCAGAATGTCAGCCAAAATCCATCTAGCTCAATGTTCTCCCACTGCCAGCAAACGGGCTTCCTCTCGCTACCATATTTGGTAGTGAGAGGAAACGCCAACCGGATGTCTCCCATTTATACATCTGGAGAAATATTTGTCTCATCTATCTGTGTCAAAACTATTAAATAACACATAGAGCCACCCTTTACCTTGATGACAGCTTTGCACTCTTGGCATTCTTTCAACCAGCTTCACGAGGTAGTCACCTGGAATGCATTTCAATGAACAGTTGTTCCTTGTTAAAAGTTCATTTCTGGAATTTTTTCCTTCTTGGGATAAAGGTGTTGTCACAAGTTAGGGTTGGTATACAGAAGATAGCCCTATTTGGTAAAAGACCAAGTCCATATTATGGCAAGAACAGCTCAAATAAGCAAAGGGAAACGACAGTCCATCATTACATTAAGACATGGAGGTCAGTCAGTCTGGAAAGTTTCAAGAACTTTTAAAGTTTCTTCAAGTGCAGTCGCAAAAACCATCCACAGCTATGATGAAACTGTCTTTCATGAGGACCGCCACAGGAAAGGAAGACCCAGAGTTACCTCTGCTGCAGACGATACGTTCATTACAGTTAACTGCACCTCAGATTGCAGCCCAAATAAATGCTTTGCAGAGTTCAAATAACAAACACGTCTCGACATAAACTGTTCAGAGGAGACTGGCCTCCACAATCACCTGACCTCAATGGTTTGGGATGAGTTGGACCGCAGAGTGTAGGAAAGGTAGCCAACAAGTGCTCAGTATACGTGGGAACTCCTTCAAGACTGTTGGAAAAGCATTCCTCATGAATCTGGTTGAGAATGCCAAGAGTGTGCAAAGCTGTCATCAAGGCATCAAATATAAAATATATTTTGATTTGTTTATCACTTTTTTGATTACTACATGATTATATATGTGTTATTTCATAGTGTTGATATCTTCAATATTATTCTACAATGTAGAAAATAGTAAAAATAATGAAAAACCCTAGAATGAGTAGGTGTGTCCAAACTTTTGTCTGGTACTGTACATGGTCTCAAATATTCAACATTAAAGAAGTTATAAGTTACAGTATCATATGTCTTTGTTTTTTCACTTTACACTGGATGACCCATCAACTAAAACTTCTGTTAAATAAGGACTGTCAACTACAACTTCTGTTAAATAAATGAAAACAATATAACATTTCACAGAAAGGCATTTTTCACTTATCAACTGAGCTTCTCTCTGCATTTGAGACAATAACGTAATTTAATTGTTTTTTAACATTAACACTGGTTGTACCAAATGATCATAGCTGTTCACACCTCCATTACTATTTTGTTATGGTGTCATTTTGTAGGCAGATCTCTCTCTGTTTCCCTCTTAATCAAATACACACACATTAAGAGTAAACATGGTTTCTTATTCAACAACGATGCCTTTCAGTGCTTGAATAAAATACCAAAAAAATGTGACTCTAATGATTATGACTTAGAAACATTTCATCATGAATATGACAATAAACTTCTAAAAACAGGATTAAAATGATGCATTATGATGAATCTTTCAAACAATGTTCAAAACAGTGTTACGAATTATTGTAATACATGAATAGTAAAGTTATTAAAAACAGTAATTCAACATTAAAATATAAAATGCATAAAAACACAGCGTTATTCTACATTACTGTTTTAAGAAAAAGTAAAATGGTTCTGTGCAATATCTTTTAAAAACATTAAAATCTGCACATTGCGTGCATGGACAATAACGTTTTTCTAATTCTACTATTAAAACATCAACAGATGTGATTAAGTTTGTGCAGAACAATGCAAGATTAAAATGGAGAATTAAACGTTGAATTGTGCAAACAATTCACAAAATTCTAACATTAAAGACATAGAAATGGTTACTTTGAAGCAAAGGTTGTAACACAAACTCATTGAAGTTGACAATAACCAAACTTGCATTCTTAAAACAGTGTGTTTGATGTTGTTGAACTAGAGTGACATGAAAGCAGCCTAGTCTGTGTTGGATAGCCGAGAGCTGAAGGGCTTGAGCTCACTTGATCATTGACTTCACATCTCCTTCATAGTAGAATGTAATGTCTGGCACAGAGGGCCAGACAAAAACATTCCTCACCCTTCCCGTGGACCTTTCAGAAAAGTTCCAGGTCATTTGTTTGAATCCGTAAATATATAGCAGAGTGCTGAGTAGGTACATGTTCTTCTAGTTCCTGTATTGGGTGACGGGACCATCGCTCATCATGTGGAGGGTCATGATTTGTGGATTATTGTTCTTGACATCTCTTAGGACATGTTCCAGGTGAGCCCGTACTGCTCTCTCACCATGTCTAAGGGAGTCAGATATGGTGGTGTAGGATGGCTACCTTCTGATGTGTTCACAACACTTGTATGGATCGTAGGCGGCTGCCTATTTGCAACTGAGTAGGCAATAATCTGTGTGCTGACGATAAAGGCATTTGCTTGATAAAGGCATAGCAAATTGGCCCTCAATAAATATGGATAGATTATTATACTAGTTATTTACGTAAACATAATTTTCAGTGTTAGCTGCTTGATATGCACTACAATATATATATATTTTTAAACTGACATAAAACACTAATATCCTACAAAAGGATATATGATGTGTATATGTACAAAAAATAAATATAGATGAATAGATAACTTAATACAAAGACAAACATATTGACATCATTCAGTACAACGTTTTAGTCATATGGTGTAACCGTAATTTCTGGTGACTCCGAATGATCATTGTGGTTACACTGTATGACTTTTCTCACATAAACATATTTTAGAGGCAACTGCTTGTGCACCACCCATGTGAACACTTGACTTTGACATCAAGTATCTTGAGTATCGAAATAAAACACAAGCTTTTCAGATCATTCAAAAATGTTATTGGTTTTTAGCAGTGGCACAGAATGATCCGATTTTTGGGGTAAACCTGACAGGGAAATGTAAAATTATCAAAACATTTACGAGAGACTTGCTAAACTTTATTCTTAACCAAAGGGTATCTCAAAGGCATCTTAATGATGTCACCATCATGTGATTTGATCCAAAATGGTGACTTTATGTCTGTTGCACCGCATGATAATTATGAAGGCTATTTTTCCAGACAAAAGTATTTAAAACCTTTCTGCTTAAACTGTCTTCCCCATACAGACATATAGTGCAATAAACCCCCCGCAAAAAAAAAAAAAAAAATATGCCAGAATAAACGTTTGACTGTTTTGTTATGATTTGAGATGTTTTATGAACATTTATATAGATTGCATTCATCTTCGGACAGTCAACATTTTAAAAACTGTAGAGGACCATTTTTTTCTTCACATTTAACTATTAACTCTTTTAGGACTCAATAAAAGAGAAAGAGCATAGTTACATAACTGTCACATGTGCTCCCTCTCCGGCCTCTAGGTCACCAGGCTGCTCGTTATGGTGCACACCTGTCACCATCGTTACGAGCACAATGACACTCACCTGGACTCCATCACCTCCTTGACCTGCCTTATATATGTCACTCCCTTTGGTTGCTTCCACAGGTGTCATTGTTTCATGTCTGTGAGTTGTTTGTGTTTCTTGTTTTGTATTATGTTTTCATTTATTTATCAAATGATTCACTCCCTGAACTTGCTTCCCAGAGCACACGGTACAATAACATATGTGTATAGATTGGTTGTTGATTTTGGAAAACATTTCATTCAGACAAAATATGCACGTCACCTCCTTGACCCTTATATATTGACTACGTCCATCCTAGCTCGCTCATGGTCTTAATCGAAATTACGAATTGCCTCTTGTCTGCTCGTCGTCCCCTTATGACATAGTTTGTACATCTCAATTGTCAGTAGATACCACTTTTGTTTAAGCAAGTCAGCCATATCAGTTTTTTGTTTTTCTCAAAGGCAGTAAATGAGGCTGAATAAACTGTTTTGCTGCCAGACAATGCTCCGCTGATAGCCAGGTGTAGCAGTGCTAAGGATTCATTCCATGGTGCTGAAAATAAAGCTCTGCTGTTGGTACAGCTTTATGTTGTCCCTAAAAGTTTGTGGGCATTGTTTGACACCGTTATAGTGCAATTAATGTATTGTTTAGTGTTGTGGCTTTGCTGGTACCCACCAAGATTAACGTGCTAAATTTGCCACTGGTCACATGTCTTTGTCAAGTTTTCACTCTTAATTTCTGAAGTTGCTGTTTTAGGCTTCATTTTATGTTTTCCTCAAGTGGATTTCAGGCTGGTGGGGAGTGGGCTTTGAGGTGGGTGTGAAACCTTAGATTGGTCACTTACACTGGAGTGATAGAGGAACTAACAAATGCTTTCCCTTAGCCAGTCCAACGGTGTGTAGTGTGATTGGTTGAGTCTTCTTGGGTGCATGACGTCAAATATGTGCTTCAGATCTAGGAGGTGCCAGTGTGGACAAAAGCTGGTCGAATTTTGTGCAAGAGAGATCTAAATGACAATTGAGAAGGAATGAACAGACAAAATTGCCTTCAATTGGTCCGCTCGCGCCATGCGGATTCGTTTGAATTGGTCAGTGAGCACGGTCCAGTTGACCATGCACAAAGATGAACTGATTATCCTGTGCAGGGCTTCGGTGTTGACAAAAGCTGTCCCATGTTGCGCGAGAGATCCAAATTAGAAGCAATGAATGTCAAAGTGGAAAATTGACCGGTTCTTTTGGATCCCGATAACACACAATACAGCACAAAATATATCAGTTAAATACACAATCTTTATTGTAGAAAATGTATAGGGAGTAGTCAGTTTTGTCTTACCCTACCAACGAGTACTAACAAACATGGTCACTTAGGGCCCTATAGTGGCCAGAACTGACTCTAACCATAGCAGACAGTCAAGCGGCAAAACAGTCCCAAAAGAGGCTCAGTTCTACTGCTACTTTCTTCCCCTGACCAGAGGTACAGACAGGCAGTGTAAACCAAATGGCCAAATTCATGGAGTTAATATTACAAATTTTAAAAGTAAATTTAAAAAAAGTAAATATTAAAAACAGCAAATCGCAAACTTGCCATGGCAAAACCACACAATTATGTTTCAATGAGTAGCACACTGAAGCACAGCAACCAACGCAACTGTTCCAATAAATAGCACACTATGACACAGTAAACTATGCAACTTATTCAATATCAAATGTGAGTGGCAAACAAGGTACCAAAATCAGCTAGAGGAAAATAGGCATAAAGCATGTATAGCCTAACCTCGCTCTTTAGGGGACGATGACAACTGTTTGCCTACTATAAATAAATGCAGCCAATCAGCATACAAAACCGGCAACCACAGGCTAGCCTCAAAGTGGTTAAAAATCTGTGCATGTACAGATTACGCAATGTAAAGGTACTCCTTCCTTTCGGTCGCAGCCAGAGCCGATAAATAATAAAACAACATTGCACTGCCTATCTCAACAGAGGAGCCTCAAATTGACGGTGGAGTTTCTAGAGTCCGGGTTGCAGTCTTTTGGGAATTTGTCTCCGGAGTAACAGCGGTAAACACGGAAGTGGCGCTGCCGGTTTGCTTCCAAACACGTTATTTTCCCACCCTCAGCCCTTGCGCTAGCCACTTCCCTTTGGGGGAATCCCTGGCTGCATTCCGAACACTTAAAAGACACACCCTCTCCACCCAGCCCTCAAATTAAGTGGACACTTCTGATGACGTATCATAACGTCTGATGAGTTGACACTTGCAGGGCAAGGGGCAAGGGAATAATGAATTATTTTTAAATGGACTGCACAGGTGCCCAGTTGGGTGGGCCCCTGTGCTTGGTCAGCATGCTGCAGTCCAGTTGATCCATGTGTAAGGATGAATTGACTGTCCAGCGCAGGGTTGATTGATTTGTCTGTTCAGTTGAGCGCTGCAAGAGAGGGGGTTGAGGGGAAGCAATGGGAGAAGCGTGTGTGAGTACAGTTGGTGAGAATGAGTGAACCATGGTGAAGAAGAGTGGAGTAAAAAGGGCTAAAGTTGGATATGTCCAGCAGTTTATGGTGGAGTGTGATTCACGAGCAAGAGTGTTTTTTTGGGGTGACCCGTTTGCGGTCTAGAAGATGGTGAGGGACAAATTGGGTAAAGTGGAATCATCAGAGCAACTAGGAGCGGTATGATGTTGATTTCGTGTGTGTCAAAAGCGCAAAAGGAGAAAGCTCTGTGGCTCCACAAGATGTCGATGTATGATGTGGAACGCTACGATTTTCAGAGTAGGGGACCGGTTAAAGGTGTCATCTAGGGTGTCTTTTTGGAAATAGAGGCTGTGTGGTTTAGGGAAAACATTCCAAGAGCGGTAGACGCACGCCACTTGAATTGAATTATGGACGGAAAAGAACGAAGCATGTCGGTTTTACTGTCATTTGACGAAGTGGTTCTCCCAATTTATGTAAAACTTGGGTATGTGAGGTATGCGGTAAGATCTGATCCGACAGAAGCTGCTGCAGTGTGTTGTAGAAATCCATATGATTTATATGTTTATGAAGGTAAGATAATGACTAAATGATTTATACGTTTAAAGTAATGGTAAGACAATAACTAAGAGTATTCTTGAATGTATGTGCATAGGAAAAGAGGGACTGTTAGCAGACAAGGAACTGTTAGCAGACAAGGAACTGTGGCAGACAACTTGTGACCACTGTGAAACTGATAAGAGGGAAAGAGGTCCCCCCATCCAGGGGGGGGAGAGAAACCGTTAGATTTGCAGTAGATTGTGTAACATGTGGCAGGATATGATAACAATTTGTGCCTTAGACCACTGCGCCACTTGGGAGTACTGAATGAAGAGGTCCCCCCCCCCCTCCCAGGTTCCTGAGCCTGTGTAGGGATCTGAATAGACATTTAAATCAGACTGAAGGAAAATCGTTTTTTTGTTTTAAATTCAGGGTATTGAATTTGGTTAGTGTTTTTGGTAATTAGTATGAATTTGTTCATCCAAAACATATTCTGTTTTGAGGTTATTTCTTTTACTACCCTGTACAGTAGGTGCCGGCAATACACCTTATGAGTGTAGTCTGCCAATAAACCTCAAAGAAGAAGAGCCCTGTAGGAGTTGGTCAGCCCACGAGGTCCAGTTGTGCCGAGCCCCGAGCGACAACCTGGTCTCAGAGCATTTCGTATTATTCTGTTCATAAATCCGAGACCCTGTATTTAGTATGATATGCTACGTTTGGTATGGTGACATAAGACAGATGGTTAGTTAAGGCAAAAACGAAAGGTGTGTGGTTGGTCGGGGTGGGCCTATAACACAAACGTCTATCAGCCCAAAGGTTACGAGTTTGAATCTGACCATGGACAACTTTAGCGTTTTAGCTATTTAGTACGTTTTCAACTACTTACTACTTTTTAGCTGCTTTGCAACTACATAGGGCGTCTTGACCCAACCAGGCTGTTCTCCAGACAGCGGTAACGCTGGAACATGTCCCATACACTGTTGGTGGTCATGTAACCTCCCTCAGAACCAATGAAGATCTCCAGGTTCTTACAGTGGGACATCAGCATAATCTGTAGAGAGGACAGAAAGATACAGAAGGTGGAATTAGATTTGGTATGGAGTTGAAAGGCTGAATCCCAACTTAAAATCCTTGTAGCTCGAATTTTTATCAAAGTGACATCAATGCATGATTTACACAAAAGTCAGTCGTGTCTAGGTGTTTAACTTCATGTGTGTGGGAACTAACCGAGTCGATGAGCGTGTATGGGGACTCGACATGCAGTCCCCATGAGTGCAGAGTAGAGGGGCAAGCTCAGACGAACAATGTAGTCCATCCCCGCCTTGAAACACTGGTCTGGGGAGCACCCACAAGAGAGGGCTGTCACAAAACACTGCACGAAATCACACACAAGAAAAGTGTGTGCAAAGAAAACACAGGCATGTAATGCTTATACCCTACACAACACACACACGCACACTTGCATATAAAGACCCATTACTCACTCTCTCACACGCAACAAACATACACAGAGAGATAGACTAGGTGTGTGTTTACTATGATTCAGGGTGGAGGAATCTGGTTGTCATCATCAGGCACGGTGTTGGCACAGCGCCTGTTTGCTGAGACCACACTGGGACGCATCACTGTCATCAACACCTCCTCCCACTGGTCTGGTAACTACGCCAACACAACAGGTACATAGACATTGGAGTTTGATACCCCTGGTCAGGACTCCACTGAGAAACATGGAGGGATACTGTGCTGAGTTGTGTAAGATGAGTTAGGGAACACCCCATGACCCCAAAAGCCTTCCAAGAAAGTTATGTCAGAAGCCTGACTCCACCTTGTCAGCCATATGTTTTCTACACACACACACTGAGCTGTCTCCTGAGAACAACTGCAGTGAGAGAGAGTGAAAATAGAAAATGTTAGGAAATGTCACAGAGAATCAATTGGAGTTGAAAAGTTTTAACGTATTAGTGTCCATGGTAACAGTCCATGATAAGACTGCTGCTGTATCAAGAGGCTGCTGTATAATCATTTATCCAAATAAGTGATAACATACTAAGTGGGACTGGGGCGAGTTGTACCTATCCACACCACTCATCAGTCAGTCAGTGAGTTAGTATGGCTCATTACTGAACAGCTTGCTATCATTTCATGCCCCCCCTCATTGTGAAGAGCTATCCTACTATAGGTTTTCACTTAATCCCTTACCTAACCTACTTGTACACATTCAGTATAGAACCATCCTTCTAACTGAATAGACAGCAGTTGGTCAAAGTCAATAACATGTCATCCTCTCTAAATGACAACTGTCTTAATGACAATGCCTCCATGCAACGTAATATCAATTTGAGGAAGTTTCAGTACCACTAATGATTAAGTTACGGTCGGTGAGCGAAAGAAGTCATGGTTACCTGCGGAAGTTCCCAGAGTGCTGTGCATAGAGGAGAGCCAAGGTACTTGGAACAGAGTGGACTCCTGTATCCCATCTCTGTCAGCTAGGCAAAGACCAACTTCCCACCACATAGTGACAGTGGGCCTGCATGGGGAGAGGGATGGAGAGAGAGGTCAAAACTGCCAGAGTAAAAGTGATCCAATCTGTATTTCAGATAGACTTTGTCAAAGTGTGCAGTTTAGTGGTTTACACTCTTGGCTCCCCCTCACCCCATCTCAATCAAGGCCCTCTTCCCCAGTGAGGACCTTCCGTGTCTGTTCTCCTCCTGCCTCTCCATCCTCTGCCACTCCCTCCCAGTCTGGTCTGTCAAGTCCTCATTCCATACTAACCCCTTCATAACTTAGCTAGCTAGCTACAATGCTCTTGGTTAAATCAAACATACGGGTAACTTTTGTACGTTGTTAAATATTAATTAGCTAGCTGCTAGCTGACACTAACCTAGCATGCCTAATCAATAGCCTGATTTAATAACAGAATATTGAAATACTAGTTGATTAGATAGGTTCTTGACTGAAAAATGTTCCATATTAATTTGAGAGCAGAGATTTTTGTTTTGTTTTGCAGAGATACTGTACTCTCACAAATACACTTCATCCCCACATGGATTTCACCTCTCTCACCAAAAAATATTTGCTCTCGCAACTGTAATCTTTTACTATCATTTTATTACAGGTGAAAATTACACCAGTAGATTTTTTGCCCTTGGCCAAATGGGCCAATGAGCGAAAAAAAAGTTAACATTGGACACTGGTAATATTATTAATCTACAAGTTATGTTCTTAATCTGGCAACATGGGCCTTGGAGGCTCACAGGGATATTGATATCCACAGTATTACACCAATTATACATTTTTCAACTCAGTACTTATTGTAATTCCCCCCTTTTGTTGTTGTTGCATTAATGCACTGTAATTTAAGCTGTAAAACTGCAAAGTTATCTCGGCCTCATGGTAAAATGTGTCGAATTGAAGGAAATTAGCTTGAAAACAGATTTGTTCTCTCGATGCCAAGGGATGGGCCTTCCCAGGCCAGAGACTTGGTTTGTCTAGCCCTGCACTGCCAAAGTCATAGTAAAACTCCGTGTATGCTATTTTTATTTAACTCGAGTTGTGTTCTGATTATGAAGGGGTCCCCGATTCATTTGCTATCACAAAAGGGGTTCCTGGGGGTCCCAAACTGCAAAAGGTTTGAGAACCCTCTGCTCTACTGTACAAGCAGATGCCACTTGTCAAATGCTCTAAGTGGGAGCTAAACTCCAGCCCTCCAGGTGGTGATATAAGCCTTATCCTGATTTCAGCTAACCCATTTCCTAACGAGGCAGAAGCTTCCTGCTTCTGGTTGTAAACAGAAAGGAGTTGCAGCTGGCTGTGGTGGTCCACACTGCACAGATCGGTGAGCTACACTTTTACAGTAGCTGTATGTATTTACAATACAATATATGATAGAATCTCCGAGACTTGAAAAGAGGGACAGATGAAGGTGGAACAGATCTATAAATTGGAGTAGCAGAGTTTGGTGGTGTGTACAGAGTGTGCTTGTGTGTATGTATAGGCAGCAGCATGGCCAGTGGACAGCTGTCTAGAGAAGAGGCGTTGGCGTGTGTGGGGTGCAGACATGCGTGTCACATATTGCTCTATGCAGACACAGAAGCTCAGCTGTTCGAAGAAATCCCCATCAGACACATCGTATTGGTGAGAGAGCAGGGTGTGCACGTGTTAGTGATCTCCACACTCAGAACCAAATCTCCTGGGCACACTGGTCGGTGGCCAGCTGTCATGAGAGACTAGTGTTAGTTACTGCATTTATCTCTCTCCACAGATGCAGATGCGTTTCGATGGTCTGTTGGGTTTCCCTGGCGGGTGAGTGATGTCATATACAGAATATTACTCAGGACTAGTGGAAGGGATGGATTGGGATTCAGAATACTGTATATGTGCTCTGACATCTGACCTTTGACCTCAGTCTCGTTGACCCGTCAGAAGAATCCCTAGAGGAGGGCCTGAGCAGGGAACTGTGGGAGGAGCTGGGCTTCTCACTGTCAGTCACCTTGGAGGATCATGTGTCTTCCTGCCACAACCCTTCCTCCTCTTCCTCTCACCTCATTACTCACTTCTATGCCCGGAGAATGGAAGAGAAAGAGATCAGGGAGGTCGAAAAGGCAGCTGCTAGCACAGCAACAGACCATGGCCATGAGGTAGCAATTGTGTGTACAGTATATGTTCATTTGACTTTCCGGCATTCCTCGCATCCTATCTCCCCGCTACCTTCTCAACCCCTCCTCCTCTCTTCCAGGTGATGGGGATGGTCCGACTTCCTCTCTACACACTAAAGGGAGGAGAAGGAGGGCTTCCCTCATTCTTGTCCCACTCCTTTATTGGGAACTCTCGCTCTCAGCTGGAGGACTCTCTAGTGCGCTTCGGCCTGGTGACACCCGAGGAGCTACAGACAGCACTCACACACGCAGAGCAGAGGAGAAAACAACCTTGGGGAGGGGCAGCCTAATCACACACACAATGTAAGAAATTACATTCAATATGACTTTTTCCTGTTAGTATGTTACACACAGTTCTGTATTATAAAATTGTATAACTTACTCTATATACAGTTGAAGTCGGATGTTTACATACACCTTAGCCAAATACATTTAAACTCAGTTTTTCACAATTCCTGACATTTAATCATAGTAAAAATTCCCTGTCTCTGGTCAGTTAGGATCACCACTTTATTTTAAGAATGTGAAATGGTAGAGAGAATGATTTATTTCAGCTTTTATTTATTTCATCACATTCTCAGTGGGTCAGACGTTTACATACACTCAATTAGTATTTGGTAGCATTGCCTTTAAATAGTTTAACTTGGGTAAAATGTTTTGGGTAGCCTTCCACAAGCTTTCCACAATAAGTTGGGTGTATTTTGGCCCATTCCTCCTGACAGAGCTGGTTTAGCTGGGTCAGGTTTGTAGGCCTCCTTGCTCGCACACACTTTTTCAGTTCTGCACCACACATTTTCCATGGGATTGAGATCAGGGCTTTGTGATGGCCACTCCAATACCTTGACTTTGTTGTCCTTCAGCCATTTTGCCACAACTTTGGAGGTATGCTTGGGGTCATTGTGCATTTGGAAGACCCATTTGTGACCAAGCTTTAATTTCCTGACTGATGGCTTCAATATTTCTACAAAATCTTCCTACCTCTATTTTGTGAAGTACACCAGTCCCTCCTGCAGCAAAGCACCCCCACAACATGATGCTGCCACCCCGTGCTTCACTGTTGGGAAGGTGTTCTTCGGCTTGCAAGCCTCCCCTTTGTCCTCCAAACATAATGAAGGTCATGATTGCCAAACAGTTCTATTTTTGTTTCATCAGACCAGAGGACATTTCTCCAAAAAGTATGATCTTTGTCCCCATGTGCAGTTGCAAACCGTATTCTGGCTTTTTTATGGTGGTTCTGGAGCAGTGGCTTCTTCCTTGCTGAGGCCTTTCAGGTTATGTCGATATAGGACTCATTTTACTGTGGATATAGATACTTTTGTACCTGTTTCCTCCAGCATCTTCACAAGGTCTTTTGCTGTTGTTCTGGGATTGATTTGCACTTTTCACACCAAAGTACGTTCATCTCGCTCAGGACGGCTGCGTGGTCCCATGGTGTTTATACTTGCGTACTATTGTTAGTACAGATGAACGTGGTACCTTCAGGCGTTTGGAAATTGCTCCCAAGGATAAACCAGACTTGTGCAGGTCTACAATTTTTTTTCTGAGGTCTTGGCTGATTTATGTCAAGCAAAGAGGCACTGAATTTGAAGGTAGGCCTTGAAATACATCCACAGGTACACCTCCAATTGACTCAAATGATGGCAATTATTCTATCAGAAGCTTCTAAAGCCAAGCTATTTAAAGGCACAGTCAACTTTAGTGTATGTAAACTTCTGACCCACTGGAATTGATACAGTGAATTATATGTGAAATAATCTGTCTGTAAACAATTGTTTGAAAAATTACTTGTCATGCACAAAGTAGATGTCCTAACCAACTTGCCAAAACTATAGTTTGTTAACAAGACATTTGTGGAGTGGTTGAAAAATGAGTTTTAATGACTCCAACCTAAGTGTATGTAAACCTCCGACTTCAATCTGTAGCCTCCATGTTAAATAATGTAATGTACACAATTTGCCACTAGATGGCAGACAGAACAAGGTAACTCCTGGGCCTGGTTTCCCAAAAGCATTTTAAGGCTAGTAAGTTCATCGTTAGAACCTTCATAGGAGCATTGTTAAATCTCCGAGCTGTTTCCCCAAATCCATAGTTATTTACATTGCACTTCTAAACACTCGTAATTTAACGCCTGCCTGAGACTACTCGTAGATCAGCTAAGTGGGTCATTAGAGGTTGTTTGCCCTTCCGTGTCACTTTACACAAAAGATCTCTGCTAAACATTGAATCACATGGTTTATCCACCTCTGTGACTGCCGATAACCTCAGAAAAAAGTTGACTTGAAATAAAGTTGCCAATGTCTTTGCAATTGATATAAACAAGCAATGTGCAGAGTATACCAAACATTAGGAACACCTTCCAAATATTGAGTTGCCCTCAGAACAGCTTCAAATTGTAAGGGGGGAGGACTCTACAAGGTGTCTAAAGTGTTCCAGAGGGAGGCCCATGTTGACTTCAATGCTACCCACAGTTGTGTCAAGTTGATTGGATGTCCTTTAGGTGGTGGGACCATTCTTGATACACACAGAAAATTGTTGAGCATTAAAAACCCAGCAACATTGCAGTTCTTGACACAAACCGGTATACCTTGCACCTACTACCATACCCCGTTCAAAGGCACTTAAATCCTTTGTCTTGCCCATTCAACCTTTGAATGGCACACATACAGTGGCTTGCGAAAGGATTCACCCCCCTTGGCATTTTTCCTATTTTGGGGGGATTTGTATCATTTGATTTGCACAACATGCCTACCACTTTGAAGATGCAAAATATTTTTTGTGAAACAAACAAATAACACACACACACAAAAAAAAAACTTGAGCATGCTTAAATATCCCCCCCCCCCAAAGTTAATACTTTGGGGAGACACCTTTTGAAGCCATTACAGCTGCAAGTCTCTTGGGGTGTCTCTCAATAAGCTTGGCACATCTAGCCAGTGGGATTTTTGCCCATTCTACTAGGCAAACTGCTCCAGCTCCTTCAAGTTGGATGGGTTCCGCTGGTGTACAGCAATCTTTAAGTCATACCACAGATTCTCAATTGGATTGAGGTCTGGGCTTTGACTAAGCCATTCCAAGACATTTAAATGTTTCCCCTTAAACCAGTCGACTGTTGTTTTAGCAGTATCCTTAGGGTCATTGACCTGCTGGAAGGTGAACCTCCGACCCAGTCTCAAATCTCTGGAAGACTGAAACAGGTTTCCCTCAAGAATTTCCCTGTATATAGCGCAATCCTTCAATTCTGACCAGTTTCCCAGTCCCTGCCGATGGAAAAACATCACCACTTCATGACACTGCCACCACCATACTTCACTGTGGGGATGGTGCTCTCGGGGTGATGAGAGGTGTTGGGTTTGCGCCAGACATAGCGTTTTCCTTGATGGCCAAAAAGCTACATTTTAGTCACATCTGACCAGAGAACTTTCTTCCATACGTTTGGGGAGTCTCACATGCCTTTTGGCAAAAACCAAATGTGTTTGCTTATTTCTTTTTCTTTAAGCAATGGCTTTTTTTCTGGCCTCTCTTCCGTAAAGCCCAGCTCTGTGGAGTGTACGGCTTAAAGTGGTCCTATGGACAGATACTCCAATCTCCGCTGTGGAGCTTTGCAGCTCCTTCAGGGTTATCTTTGGTCTCTTTGTTGCCTCTGATTAATGCCCTCCTTGCCTGGTCCATGAGTTTTGGTGGGCGGCCCTCACTTGGCAGGTTTGTTGTGGTGCCATATTCTTTCAATTTTTTAATAATGGATTTAATGGTTCTCCGTGGGATGTTCAAAGTTTCTGATATTTTTTTTATAAACCAACCTTGATCTGCACTTCCCTGCAACTTTGTCCTTGACCTGTTTGGAGAGCTCCTTGGTCTTAATGGTGCTGCTTGCTTAGTGGTGTTGCAGACTCTGGGGCCTTTCAGAACAGGTGTATAGTATATATACTGAGATCATGTGACACTTAGATTGCACACAGGTGGACTTTATTTAACTAATTATGTGACTTCTGAAGGTAATTGGTTGCACCAGAACTTATTTAGGGGCTTCATGGCAAAGGGGGTGAATACATATACACGCAGCACTTTCCGTTTTTAAATTTTTTTAAACAAGTAATTTTTTTTCACTTCACCAATTTGGACTATTTTGTGTTTGTCCATTACATGAAATCCAAATAAAAATCCATTCAAATTGTATTTTCTTGTAACGCAACAAAATAGGGAAAACACCAAGGGGGATATATACTTTTGCAAGGCACTGTAAACAATGTCTCAAGGCCAAATCCTTTAACCTGTCTCCTCCCCTTCATCTACACTGGTTGAAGTGTATTTAACAAATGACCATAGCTTTCACCTGGTCAGTCTTGTGTCATGGAAAGAGCAGGTGTGCTTTGTTTTGTACATTGTATAAGAAGATGCTTCAAATGAATACCAGGATGACTGCAATAAAATATAAATACAGGCTATAGGTCTATTTCAATCATATTGAAATACATTTCATGTTCAATCAATGGAGTTCTATTTTGCTATTTGTAGGTTAATGTCTGTAATTTGTCTCAATATAGTTCATGATGTGTAGCCTAATGTGCGCAATGATTTGCCAAATTTTGATTTAGTGCATTATAGAGTAAGCATTAGAATTAGCCACCTCAATATTTGCAGCCATAGGTGATATCTTTCTAGGAGCTTATCCATTGTCGGTATTGAGGAATAATTAAAGGTAAGATTTGAATGGAGAAAGCTGATCCAAGTGCAGCATTGCCTTTCTTTCGATCCTATCAGTATCCAGACATGCCTGAGCGAACGTTGTAGGAAAGATGCATCGTTGGCCAGTGGCCTACGACACTGCATCTCAGTGCAAGAGGCATCACTGCAGGACCTGGTTTGAATCCAGGCTGCATCACATCCGGCTGTGATTGGGAGTCCTTAAGGGCACAATTGGCCCATCATCGTCCGGGTTTGGCCGTCATTGTAAATAAGAATGTTCTTAATAACTGACTTGCCAAGTCAAAAAGGTTAAATACATTTAAAAAATAAACACTCATAAGCCTAACTTCAATCACTATCGGGAGACCGGGCCTTGGTCAAGAAAGGCGGTGAAAAGTGCTGTTTGGTAGTAACACGGTGCACTAGAGCCAACAGTGGAGGAGTACTGAGCAAAGGTTTACATTAAATTCCTCCACACTTTGAAAGACAACAGCAGTGAGTCTCAATACTCTGAAATGCTGCAGATCTGCAACACTGCCATTGTGCACAGCAACAGTGGAGAGATCCTTCTCCAAGCAGAATTTGACTACGCCTCATCTTGGTGGTCAAAACGGAGAGTTGTAAAGCAAGGGCGAGGGGCTGGGATCGCTTGTGTGTGTTAGCGCTTGAATGAAAAGAAAAAAAAGACAATTGTACAATTTAGTGGTTTTATTAGTCAAACTCTGCAGCCAAATCAGCATCCGTGGAATATCCACTGATGTTTGTAGTGTGTAAAAAACAATAACAAATGTACCCTCATACTGTAAGTCAGTGCAGCCATTGGTGGGTCCTAGAGCTCATCATGTTCATAGATATTGTATTCCTTCACTGTTATCAATCCATCTCTATCGTGGTCACTCTTCTGGAACACATCATTCACCATTCTCTCATAGAAGGAGTCTTCACGAGGTTTACTACCATCTCTCTCATACTCCACCTTGAAGTAGAATGTCATCTACAAAACAACAAACAAAACATGGGTTAGTCCTCCTCTGAACAATGGACAATTTCATTGAAGACATGATGCATGATCACCCCAGACTAACATTGTCAATAAGGCAGTCTTCATTTTCTTTGCTCAGACTTGTGAATATAGGTGAACTAGCATACCTCATCCCTAGTGAGAACCTTGTCGTCATCCAGGTCTATATCTCTGAAGGACTCCAGGCTGCGTGGCCCTTTGGACACAGAGTAGAGCTCCACATCGAAGATCAATGTAGCATTGGGTGGGACAGGACCTAGTAAACCAGATCAATTGTTGTTTTATTTCTTAATCTTTATTTTTACTGCATTGTTGGTTCGGGCTTGTAAGTAAGCAGTTCACTGTAAGGTCTACATCTGTTGTATTCGGAGCATGTGACAAACAAAATGTGATTTCATTTTAAATACATTACAGCAATATTCTCCCCAAAGTGAAAACAAAATAGTGACATCCAAACACAATGGCAACACTCTTTGGACTGACTCACACAGAAACACAACTGCAAACATTTAATACTAATGACAATGTTTTCAGACGGAATAACTTCATTTCCAATTCGACATTTCTAGTTTATTCGCTATAGTAATTCATTCATTTCTTTCTCCTTTCCAGCAGTCATAAATGTTAATATAATAGTTCATGCCATTGCCATACAAAGAAACATGCTAAATACTTCAACACACGGCATGCATTCATGGTAGCTACTCCCTCTACAAGGACAATTATACAATAAAGAGAGTGGACCAGTTGTAATCCTAATCCCATCCCAAGCCACCACTGTTCAAGACTTGAAACATGCATGCAAAGCTGCTGTCTGAGTATGAGCTGTATGCTGTGATTGCACCATATGCCCAACATGCTTACATGCCAAGAGGAAGCAGTGCGGTGTACACTGTCAGGGGAGGAAATCCTTCAAAGAAACTGCTGTGGAAATAACACACGGTAAGCAAAAATGAAGAAATAGGTGTTAGTTCAAGAAGATTGAATGAATGTCCCTTGAAATTGTATTAAAGTTGTGAATTGTTGATGTAAAATGTTGGCTTTAATATGATATATTATTACATTTCTTATCACATGGATTTGTGTGGTTTCATGTATGTATATACAGTGAGGAGAACAAGTATTCGATAACCTGCAAAATCGGCAGTGTTTCCTTCTTACAAAGCATGTAGAGGTCTGTAATTTTTATCATAGGTACACTTCAACTGTGAGAGATGGAATCTAAAACAAAAATCCAGAAAATCACATTGTATGATTTTTAAGTAATTAATTAGCATTAGCACGAGGTGAGTTCTTGCATGGAGCCACAGACCGAGGGTGATTGACCGTCATCTTGAACTTCTTCCATTTTCTAATAATTGCGCCAACAGTTGTAGCCTTCTCACCAAGCTGCTTGCCTATTGTCCTGTAGCCCATCCCAGCCTTGTGCAGGTCTACAATTTTATCCCTGATGTCCTTACACAGCTCTCTGGTCTTGGCCATTGTGGAGAGGTTTGAGTGTGTGGACAGGTGTCTTTTATACAGGTAACAAGTTCAAACAGGTGCAGTTAATACAGGTAATGAGTGGAGAACAGGAGGTCTTCTTAAAGAAAAACTAACACGTCTGTGGGAGCCAGAATTCTTACTGGTTGGTAGGTGATCAAATACTTGTCATGCAATAAAATGCAAAATAATTACTTAAAAATCATACAATGTGATTTTCTGGATTTTTGTTTTAGATTCCATCTCTCACAGTTGAAGTGTACCTATGATAAAAAATGACAGACCTCTACATGCTTTGTAAGTAGGGAAAACCTGCAAAATGGACAGTGTATCAAATACCTGTTCTCCCCACTTTATATATGGATTTGTGTGGTTTCATATATGCGTTTGTGTGGTTTCATATATATACCTGTGTGTATATATATATATATACCTGTGTGTATACCTGTGTGTGTATATATATATACCTGTGTGTATACCTGTGTGTGTGTGTGTGTGTGTGTGTGTGTGTATATATATATATATATACACACACACACACACACCACAGATATACATACATACAGGGAGGTGTGCCCCTTTCTGGCCAAGGAGGTCATTTTTGGACCATATTTTTGTCAATGAAGGCCACGGGACTGCTTTTGGCTCAAGAGGCAAAGGTTCTGTATGGCCTCTAAGAATCACATTAATGGCTCAAATATTGCGCATATGATAATTATACCCCCCATCTTACCTTTTCCTTTTTCTCCAAAGGCTAGCTCAGGTGGAACAGTGACTTTGCGTTTCTCCCCAGCACACATGTCATTCAATGCCATGTCCAGGCCCTTGATGATTTGTCCGACTCCCAACACAAACCACTGAGGATGTCCAGCTTTGTCTGAGCGGCTGAAACACAAAATGGAAAATGGTACAGTAGGTCTACATAACACAGTATTGAGTGTGTCACTGTCTTACCATGGTATTGTCCTGAAATAATAGGCACATTCATTAACTTTTAATGAGCCATGAGCTTATCTGCTTAATTTGAGAGGTTCACGTGTCAGGGCCATCCCTCAGCTATACCAAAGTGGATGGGTTGTCTTTTTGTCTAAAAATCCAGGATTGTGGCTTTACACTGTCACTGGATCTGTCTACAAGCTTTTGATAGAATAATTATGCATTTACCAGCTCATGTCTGTTTTCATTGATGGATCTGGTCAGTAGAAAAGTATTACAAATTGTTTTATCAAATAGTTTACGACCAAAATCGAGCCTTTCCTGGCTCCCTCATTATAAAACTCACATGGTGTGCAAATCCATTTCTTTTAACAAAAGTATTACATTGTTGATGCCATTGTATATGTAAATCTGGGACACTTACCTACAGTAGAACTGAGAACCGTCTTTAGCAAGGTACCCATCGTAGTGTGCATTCATTAGGTCTCCCTTTTTGCTCTTTTTTGAGCAGTCCTCTGGCGTGAATAACACCTCTATCTTCACATCATCGATTGACGCAACTGCAACTGTAACATCAACAATGACATTATAAATCTGTAGACATAAAAATAAGTTAAGCACAAGAGATTTCGGCAGCATCATCATCATCATGTCAACAAACTGTATGCGTGGCACCAAAGTTTCGCTAGGAGCGCAAAAAACGTCACTTCTGGTATGCAAGTGACGACCTTCTTCTTCTTCTATGGTATAATGGCGGTCCGTAAAGAAACATTTACGTGCATGCCGCCACCTACTGTTTTGGAGTGTACGATCAATCATGGTTTGCCTAATAGAGCCCCACAGTTGTGTCATAATATCCATAAAACCTAGCGGTCAAACAGAGAAATGGTTCCAGTCGTTTTTCCACCATTCATTTTTCCCATAGGTGATTTTAGAATTTAAAAAAAAAAGGACTGTATTTCGTGTAGGCTTACCCTGGTGTGACATTATAATAAGAGTGTAAATCTCTCTCGGATATGGTAACTTGTATCAATATATTGGTCTCTATTTACTCTTAGTTTCAAAAATGCTAATTACCTTCAAAATAGATCATGAAAGCCTACAAATCCGTGCAAGCTCCTGCACTTCTTCTTTAATTGACACCTTTGCTAACAGGTATTGTGTCGATTCAGCTGTCTTATTCAGATCATCATGGCATTTGTAGATCTTTATGATAGTTACATTAGCAGATAATTAGCGTCTAATTTTGGGGGGGGTAAATACAGGCGAACGCATATTTTGAAAAAGTCACCTTGTCCTAGAGAGATTTACATGGTCATCAAAACATCATGCCACGGTAAGACTATATGAAACATACCTTATTTTTAAGTGTTTATAAAATCCCCTATGGAAAAAATGAATGTTGGGAAATATTGGAACCATTTCCCTGTTTGACCGCTAGGTTTTATGGGTATTTTGACTCATACTGTGGTACTCTATTCTGTAATACTAAACAAATAAATCCCTATTAACTACCCTCCCCATCCCCCATCCCCAAAACCCTCCCAACCTCTTCAAATGTTCCCTCTATCATGTTGAGACATTCCATCCTTAGGATTATTCAACATTTCAAAAATTATGTTGACAGTAACATCTGTTACCCCTAATAACTCTCTTATCATATCCACAAAAATCTTTAACCTGGCATTTATGCTTTCCACAATCCGAGTCCTGTTGATAACCTTTCCAATGGAAGCTATGAAGTAAATGTGTTTTACTATAAAGTGTCCTTTGACGCAGCACATTTATGGGAGCAAGATTTCTGAACAGGTCTCGAAACCATGTCAGGACTAGTAGAAGCACCATTTCTGACAGTAGGTCCACTTACTACAGGAGCATCCATGGTAGCTCCATCAGTCCACCTAATAGTTCCACCAATCTGTCTTACAGCCTCTGCACATGAGACAACATGAGTGATTATATATCTCTAGGCCTGCCTAGCCTCTCTCTGCCCTTACAAAAATGAATGTGTAGTTGCAAACTTCCCGCAAGTTTGTGGCAAATTTTCTACAAACTACATCGTGTGCCACAAAATGTTGCCAGAACTGGTACATTTGCAGCAAACCTTTGGCAACAATAATATGTGTTGCAGCTAGTGGCAAACAGTTTGCCAGAGATTTTTTTCTGACAAACAAATCTCCCGAAATTCTATTTTAATCTGTGGTAAACCTGTGGCAACAATATGTATTGCTACTAGTGGCAAAGAGTTTACCAGAAGTTGTTTCTGGTGAACACACAAGTTCCAAGACCAGTAACAGTTGACTACCAGTCAAGGGGAGAAGAAAAATCAGTTGAAAATCTACCTAGCTCCTAAGTTGTCCGGTGAGTGTCTAACTTATTGATTTAAGGTCCTAATAAACTTTAAATTGTGTTGGATAATTGATGCCTGGTTAGAAATGTCATGTTTTATGGGATAGAGTGAAACACATGTTGTTGCTGTATCAGTTTCAACCAACCTGTCAGTGCCACTGACTGGCTAGCTGGCTCACTTTAGCGATCATATTTTTGCATATTTAATTGGACAGCTAGCTATCAAACTGATGATTTTCTGGATATTTTAAACACATATTTGTTGTTGACGACATTGCTGTCTTTTAATACCAATATGCATGTCAATATGCTACCTTAGCTGTTCAGTAAATTATCATGTTTAGTAAGCACAACAACTAAGGTACCAACAGAGACGGGCGGTCCTGACCTCCCTGGGGTCCTAAGCAAAATTCTGCTAAGGGGCCTTCCTACCTGACCCGTGAGCCATGTAAATCATTTGCCATTTCCACACAGTCACACCTGAGACTCCAGTGCTCACATTACAATCCTCCCTCCTTTAAAATGTTTTTCTCCATCTGTCGGTTTAAGAATAAGTCAACCTATACAGAACAGAATGAGGTATAAGCAAACCATATTTATTGAATTAAATATTTCCTATAGAATCTTAAGATAAGTGAATATTAACATAAATAAGAAATTGTAGAAAATATCAAATGTAGAAAATAATCAAATGTAACACTGAGCTTTGGCTCTGCTGCCTGGTAATTAGTCCAGTCCTCACAATATTATACAATTAGCTGTGTCTATACAATGTAAACATAAGCCTATAGGCTATGGCTGCAGCTATATGTTTCAAAATAGTAAAATAAAACCTATACAGCTGTGTGACAACAGCCTGGGCATGTTCAGCATCATCATGGGCACCAGTCAATCTGGACTGTCTGGAAGGAATTGAGAGAGTATGTCACATAGTTAGTTAAGCAGTCATTTACACAAATTCACTTTTGCCATAGAATCTTAAATGTTACTAAGTGTGCAAGCATTTGAATGTTGAATTAAAATCTTACCATCAAAACATTCCTTTTCTGCACATTCTTGAGGCAAAATCATTAATGATGTCATCATAGGACATGTGTTTCCCTATGTCATGATTTATGCTCATGACGGCCGGACCACTCAAATGTTCCTGTGGCATGGAAGACCTCAGGTAGCTTTTGATGAACTTTCATTTTGAAAAGCTCCTCTCTGCTGATGCTACTGTTACTGGTAGGGTGACTGCAATTCTTAGGGCCCTCCAAAGGTTAGGATAGAGTTCCTCCAGGTCTTTCTCACAGAGAAAGGAAAGCAGCTCAAAGGCAGTCATCTTATCTGATGGCAGATCAGGTCAATTCAGAATCTCATGTGCCAGATCCATTCCACTGATGTCACAGTCATCTCTGAAGGTTAGAGTGTTTTCAGCTTCCATGCAGTGAGCCTTTAAAGATTCACTGGACATCTGAAAAGTTCAGCAGCACTCCATATTTGGTTTTCACCTGGTTGAGTGTTTCAAATCTCTCATCCATGGATGTCACAGCAGAGTCGACCACAATGTTGAAGCAGTTGACGTCAAGGTTTTCCAGTGCATCAGTCACTGGTTCATCAGGAGCCTCATTACTGAAATGCCTCTTGCTATTTCTGTCTCTTTTTTTTCAGAACAGCCTCCACATTAATTTCTTCACAAATGCTTTTGGCTGTTTGTCTGGGCCTCAGAGTATCCAGTTTACCAGTATGTAGTGAGGGGGGCCTTTGCATTTGAGATTACATTCACTGCGATATCCAACTGCATTGAGGCGGATTGGAGGAGCTGGTTCACCTTGTTTGTCATTGTCAGTATCTCACACCATACGACATCAAGAAGTGGTAGGACCCAACTTCCTCTGTAAGTGCTTTCGCCTCCACTTTGGCCACAGAATCGTTGATTGCCTGTCTGGCTTCCAGTAATGCCTCCCGAGCCTCAGAAGCCTGATACCTGATTGCATGAACACTTTGGAGCCTACTCTCCCATCTTGTGTCACTCCATGACTTTACGGTTATGTTCACATCTTTGTGTGCCAGCTGAAAAGTAGGTGAAGAGCTTTTGCACATGCCCAAAAAACCCAACTGCGTCTTTTGAAGATTTGGCAGCATCTGCACTGACAAGGTATATAGTATGTACTCCACATGGGACGAACACAGCTCTGGGATTTTTTGAAAGCAGTCTGGCTTGTACTCCTTGGTGCTTGCCCTTCATGTTGGCCCCATTATCATAAGCTTGCCCTCTGCAATCTTCAAATGGAATCTTCAGCTTGTTCAACTTATCTAAGATGACAGTGGACAGATTCAAGCCTGTTGTAACCTCAACATTCACAAAGCCGAGGAAGTGCTCCTTGATCTCGGCTTTCCCTTTAAAGCCACGCTTCCCAGAATAATGGACATTTGCTCCTGGTGACTGTCAGGTGTACAGTCCAAGATAATGGAGAAGTACTTTGAGTCTCTTACTTGTGTCACTATTGCTTCCAGAATCTTGTCACTCACAATCTGTATCAGCTCATTCTGTGTGCGCTTCCAAAGGTAATGAACATGTGTCTCTCCATCTTTAATTTTGCTGAGATGACTTTCCATAACGGGGTCAAATTTTGCCAGTAATTCAACCTCTTTTAGGAAGTTTCCATTATCTGGTTGGAATAGTTTGTCTGATGAACCCCTGAATGCTAGGTTTCTTTCAACCAGAGACTGGGTGATACTTATTAAATGTGTAAGGCCATCCCGCCATCTCTTTCTTTCAGCCTCCAAAATTGTCATTTGTATCTGGTCAAGAGTCTGTCCCCGACTTAGGCGCAGATCAAGTTCTCTCCACTTGAACATATTGTCTGTGTGTTCAGGACTACCCTCATGGTGTTTCAGAATGGCGTTGATATTTAACTAGTCATTCACGTCTTCCTTTATTATTTTGTAGTCTTTTGTAGAAAATAGCTTACAGCAAAAACAATACACAGTGTTGTTTTTGATTGAGTGTGAGAGCCACCTCCCAGTAGTCTTTTTTCCATTTGACAGCTGTCTTTGTAATAAGCCTGAATGTAAACCTATTCTAGACTTGTCTTTAGGGAAAGAAAAACCCAGTCCCAGTCCACTAACTCAGACCTCATAACGTCTGTTAAGACTGGGAGCCAATCTGCTGGGTCATTCGGTGGAACAGCAACTGTTCAAAATCAAATCAAATCAAATCAAATTTAATTTGTCACATACACATGGTTAGCAGATGTTAATGTGAGTGTATCGAAATGCTTGTGCTTCTAGTTCCGACAATGCAGTAATAACCAACAAGTAATCTAACTAACAATTCCAAAACTACTGTCTTATACACACAAGTGTAAGGGGATAAAGAATATGTACATAAAGATATATGAATGAGTGATGGTACAGAGCGGCATAGGCAAGATACAGTAGATGGTATATCGAGTACAGTATATACATATGAGATGAGTATGTAAACAAAGTGGCATAGTTAAAGTGGCTAGTGATACATGTATTACATAAAGATGCAGTAGATGATATAGAGTACAGTATATACGTATACATATGAGATAAATAATGTAGGGTATGTAAACATTATATTAGGTAGCATTGTTTAAAGTGGCTAGTGATATATTTTACATCATTTCCCATCAATTCCCATTATAAAAGTGGCTGGAGTTGAGTCAGTGTGTTGGCAGCAGCCACTCAATGTTAGTGGTGGCTGTTTAACAGTCTGATGGCCTTGAGATAGAAGCTGTTTTTCAGTCTCTCGGTCCCAGCTTTGATGCACCTGTACTGACCTCGCCTTCTGGATGATAGCGGGGTGAACAGGCAGTGGCTCGGGTGGTTGTTGTCCTTGATGATCTTTATGGCCTTCCTGTAACATCTGGTGGTGTAGGTGTCCTGGAGGGCAGGTAGTTTGCCCCCGGTGATGTGTTGTGCAGACCTCACTACCCTCTGGAGAGCCTTACGGTTGTGGGTGGAGCAGTTGCCGTACCAGGCGGTGATACAGCCCGCCAGGATGCTCTCGATTGTGCATCTGTAGACGTTTGTGAGTGCTTTTGGTGACAAGCCGAATTTCTTCAGCCTCCTGAGGTTGAAGAGGCGCTGCTGCACCTTCTTCACGATGCTGTCTGTGTGGGTGGACCAATTCAGTTTGTCTGTGATGTGTATGCCGCAGAACTTAAAACTTGCTACCCTCTCCACTACTGTTCCATCGATATGAATAGGGGGGTGTTCCCTCTGCTGTTTCCTGAAGTCCACAATCATCTCCTTAGTTTTGTTGACGTTGAGTGTGAGGTTATTTTCCTGACACCACACTCCGAGGTCCCTCACCTCCTCCCTGTAGGCCGTCTCGTCGTTGTTGGTAATCAAGCCTACCACTGTTGTGTCGTCCGCAAACTTGATGATTGAGTTGGAGGTGTGCGTGGCCATGCAGTAGTGGGTGAACAGGGAGTACAGGAGAGGGCTCAGAACGCACCCTTGTGGGGCCCCAGTGTTGAGGATCAGCGGGATGGAGTGGTTGTTGCCTACCCTCACCACCTGGGGGCGGCCCGTCAGGGAGTCCAGTACCCAGTTGCACAGGGCGGGGTCGAGACCCAGGGTCTCGAGCTTGATGACGAGCTTGGAGGGTACTATGGTGTTAAATGCCGAGCTGTAGTCGATGAACAGCACTCTCACATAGGTATTCCTCTTGTCCAGATGGGTTAGGGCAGTGTGCAGTGCGGTTGAGATTGCATCGTCTGTGGACCTATTTGGGCGGTAAGCAAATTGGAGTGGGTCTAGGGTGTCAGGTAGGGTGGAAGTGATATGGTCCTTGACTAGTCTCTCAAAGCACTTCATGATGACGGAAGTGAGTGCTACGGGGCGGTAGTCCTTTAGCTCAGTTACCTTAGCTTTCTTGGGAACAGGAACAATGGTGGCCCTCTTGAAGCATGTGGGAACAGCAGACTGGGATAGGGATTGATTGAATATGTCCGTAAACACACCAGCCAGCTGGTCTGCGCATGCTCTGAGGGGGCGGCTGGGGATGTCCGTCTGGGCCTGCAGCCTTGCGAGGGTTAACACGTTTGAATGTTTTACTCACCTCGGCTGCAGTGAAGGAGAGGCCGCATGTTTTGGTTGCAGGCCATGTCAGTGGCACTGTATTGACCTCAAAGCGGGCAAAACACGTATTTAGTCTGCCTGGGAGCAAGACATCCTGGTCCGTGATGGGGCTGGTTTTCTTTTTGTAATCCGTGATTGACTGTAGACCCTGCCACATACCTCTTGTGTCTCAGCCGTTTAATTGAGATTCTACTTTGTCTCTATACTGACGCTTAGCTTGTTTGATTGCCTTGCGGAGGGTATAGCTACACTGTTTGTATTCGGTCATGTTTCCGGTCACCTTGCCCTGATTAAAAGCAGTGGTTCGCGCTCTCAGTTTCACACGAATGCTGCCATCAATCCACGGTTTCTGGTTTGGGAATGTTTTAATCGTTGCTATGGGAACGACATCTTCAACGCACGTTCTAATGAACTCGCACACCGAATCAGCGTATTCGTCAATGTTGTTGTCTGACGCAATACGAAACATATCCCAGTCCACGTGATGGAAGCAGTCTTGGAGTGTGGAATCAGATTGGTCGGACCAGCGTTGAACAGACCTCAGCGTGGGAGCTTCTAGTTTTAGTTTCTGTCTGTAGGCAGGGATCAACAAAATGGAGTCGTGGTCAGCTTTTCCGAAAGGAGGGCGGGGCAGGGCCTTATATGCGTCGCGGAAGTTAGAATAGCAGTGATCCAAGGTTTTGCCAGCCCTGGTTGCGCAATCGATATGCTGATACAATTTAGGGAGTCTTGTTTTCAGATTAGCCTTGTTAAAATCCCCAGCTACAATGAATGCAGCCTCAGGATGTATGGATTCCAGTTTGCAAAGAGTCAAATAAAGTTTGTTCAGAGCCATCGATGTGTCTGCTTGGGGGGGAATATATACGGCTGTGATTATAATCGAAGAGAATTCCCTTGGTAGATAATGTGGTCGACATTTGATTGTGAGGAATTCTAAATCAGGTGAACAGAAGGACTTGAGTTCCTGTATGCTTTTGTGACCACACCACGTCTCGTTAGCCATAAGGCATACGCCCCCGCCCCTCTTCTTACCAGAAAGATGTTTGTTTCTGTCGGCGCGATGCGTGGAGAAACCAGCTGGCTGCACCGACTCCGATAGCGTCTCTCCAGTGAGCCATGTTTCCGTGAAGCAAAGAACGTTACAGTCTCTGATGTCCCTCTGGAATGCTACCCTTGCTCGGATTTCATCAACCTTGTTGAGAAGCATACTGGGGAGTGGTGCACGATGTGCCCGTCTCCGGAGTCTGACCAGAAGACCGCTACGTTTCCCTCTTTTACGAAGTCGTTTTTTTGGGTCGCCGGCTGGGATCCATTCCGTTGTCCTGGGTGAAAGGCAGAACACAGGATCCACTTCGCGAAAGTCATATTCTTGGTCGTACTGATGGTGAGTTGACGCTGCTCTTATATTCAGTAGTTCTTCTCGACTGTATGTAATGAAACCTAAGATGACATGGGGTACTAATGTAAGAGATAACACGTAAAAAAACAAAAAACTGCATAGTTTCTTAGGAATGCGAAGCGAGACGGCCATCTCTGTCGGCGCCGGAAGTTCTACTGGTATCTGATTCTGGCTGTACACCTCTGGCTGTGCTAGTACTGCCTGAGGCTGCCTGTACTTCACCTGGGTCTGTGTTAGTACTTGCTGAAGACTGCTGTATTGGGTCTGTGTTAGTATTTGCTGAAGCCAGCTGTACTGGGTCTGTGTTAGTACTTTCTGAAGCTGCCAGTACTGGGTCTGTGTTAGTATTTGCTGAAGCCGGCTGTACTGGGTCTGTGTTAGTACTTGCTGAAGACGGCTCTACTGGGTCTGTGTTAGTACTTGCTGAAGCCGGCTGTACTGGGTCTGTGTTAGTACTGGCTGAGGCTGGATGTGGATCAACTGTGTCTCTGCTGTTCCGGATGATGATCCAGCATCTCCTCTACTGACAAACCTAAGCAGTGCACATGTAAATTATAGATAACAATACTATTATGAAGATGGAGCCAGAGCCGAAGGCAGACGTTTTATGTGCCCCCAACTGATTGTATTTCTTTGTTTTTTAATCTGTGTTGTTTGTAAGTTATTTTTTTACTCTTTTTGTACATAATGTTGCCGCTACCGTCTCTTATTGAAAAAAATGACTTCTAGACATCAGGACAGATTACTCACCGTGGACTAGCAGAGTCCTTTTTCTTCTTTCATGACTCTGACGAGCCCGAGGCGGAGGATATACAGCTCCCTCAGGAACAGGCCCTGACCCCAGTGATCTGTGTGAAGAGGAGGCGGAGGCGGAGAAAGAGAGGCCGGAGAGCGAGCTGTCTTCTGAGAAGTCTGAGGTGATCGAATAAACCCCCACTTCCCTCAATTCTGCTAGCCAACATGCAATCTTTGGACAATAAAATGGAGTGGGACTCTAACCCGGAAGCTAAATAAGAAATTCCGCTATGCCCTCCGATGAACCATCAAACAGGCAAAGCGTCGATACAGGACTAAGATCGAGTCATAAGACTGTGTGATCACGCTCTCCGCAGCCGATGTGAGTAAGAACTTTAGACGGGTCAACATTCACAAGGCTGCAGGGTTACCAGGACATGTACTGCGAGCATGCGCTGACCAACTAGCAAGTGTCTTCACTGACATTTTTAACCTCTCCCTGTCCAAGTCTGTAATACCAACATTTTTTAAGCAGCCCGCCATAGTGCCTGTGCCCAAGAACACTAAGGTATCCTGCCTAAATGACTACCTACTCGTAGCAGTCACGTCTGTAGACACGAAGTGCTTTGAAAGGCTGGTCATGGCTCACAACACCATCATCAACCGAGAAACCGTAGACCCACTCCAATTTGCATACCGCCACAACAGATCTACAGATGATGCAGTTTCTATTGCACTACACACTGCCCTTTCCCACCTGGACAAAAGGAACACCTATGTCAGAATGCCATTCACTGACTACAGCTCAGCGTTCAACACCATAGTGCCCTCAAAGCTCATCAATAAGCTAAGGACCCTGGGACTAAACACCTCCCTCTGCAACTGGATCGTGAATTTCCTGATGGGCCGCATCCAGGTGGTAAGGCTAGATAACAAGACATCTGCCACGCTGATCCTCAACACAGTGGCCCCTCAGTGGTGCGTGCTCAGCCCCCTCCTGTACTCCCTGTTCACTCATGACTGAACGGCCAGGCACGACTCCAACACCACCATTAAATTTGCCGATGACACAACAGTGGTAGGCCTGATCACCGACAACAACGAGACAGCCTATAGGGAAGAGGTCAGAGACCTGGCCGTGTGGTGCCAGGACAACAACCTCTCCCTCAACTTGATCAAGACAAAGGAGATGATTGTGGAGTACAGGGAAAAGAGGACAGAGCACTCTCCCATTCTCATCTAATGGGCTGCAGGGGAGCAGGTTGAGAGCTTCAAGTTCCTTGGTGTCCACATCACCAACAACCTAACATGACAGTCGTGAAGCGGGCAAGACAAAACCTATTCCCCTTCAGGAGACTGAAAAGATTTGGCATGGGTCCTCAGATCCACAAAAGATTCTACAGCTGCACCATCGAGAGCATCCTGACCAGTTGCATCACTGCCTGGTATGGCAACTGCTCAGCCTCCGACCGCAAGGCACTACAGAGGGTAGTGTGAACGGCCCAGTACATCACTGGGGCCAAGCTTCCTTCCATCCAGGACCTCGATACCAGGCGGTGTCAGAGGAAGGCCCTCATAGATGGTTCTCTCTGCTATCACACGGCAAGCGGTACCAGAGAACCAAGTCTAGGACCAAGAGGCTGCTAAACAGCTTCTATCCCCAAGCCATAATACTCCTGAACATCTAGTCAAATGGCTACCCAGACTATTCACATTGCCCCCCCCTCCACATCATTGCCGCTCTCTGTTGTCATCTATGCATAGTCACTTTAATTAACTCTACCTACATGTACATACTACCTCAACTAACAGGTGGCCCTGCATTTTGAGTCTGTACCGGCAACCACCTGTAAATATTGTTATTTTATTTTTTACTGCTGCTCTTTAATTACTTGTTACTTTTATCTCTTATTCTTATCCGTATTTTTTGAAACTGCACTGTTGGTTAGGGGCTCGTAAGTAAGCATTTCACTGTAAGGTAGTATTCGGCGCATGTGAGTAATAACATTTGATTTGATTTAAAAAAACGAAATACATTTATTTTAATTAAATACATTACAAGTATTTTGTAGTTTATTGTGATGCATTGATCTTTATGGAATTTTGTATCAGCATTTTTGCCCATCCCAGAGAATAGAATTGAATGAGCAGAAATAGTGGCAAACTGTGACTATTGAAGCCCCTGGCTTTCAGTGAGGGAAAAAACACTTTTTTTGTCTTATCAAACTCCAAAATCAAGAAAATAACTGAAACATACAGCATAGCATCACTTATGTTTGGGGACTTGACACAGAATTCTAAAGTCTAGTTTGGTACAGGACGGGACAGGATCAACAGTCCACAGGAACGGGCAGTAGACCTAGAATACACGATTAGGCTAATTATTTAGTAAGCAGTTTTATAGAATGTTTACATTTCCCCTTTGCTCATCCTTCTCCCAGCAGTTGCCTGCCCAGCTGATAAAGGCCCATCTAAACCTACACATAAACTATAAAGGCTATAAAAACTAATTTCACACATATGCAGAAATGTATCTTCTGCCTTTCTCAACACCCTCCAACACATACTTTGAGTCAGATTCTCCTGGATGGAGATCAATTTGGGGTTAGGGTAATGTGGGGTATCTAGCCCACCGGGTTAACTGCTCCCACCGCTGTAATTCACACAGAAACCACTTTATGTCACCCCCCCAAAAAAAACATTCAGCACATTCCCTGGCTTCCACTACTCTTGCTCAACTAAAAATGTTATCTGTCTCATCTAAATTTTTAATCACTCCAACAAAACGATTCTGAGGTAAAGTTGATCAAATGTTTCGTAATTTAGAAAAGTTATATATACAGTGCCTTGCGAAAGTATTCGGCCCCCTTGAACTTTGCAACCTTTTGCCACATTTCAGGCTTCAAACATAAAGATATAAAACTGTATTTTTTTGTGAAGAATCAACAACAAGTGGGACACAATCATGAAGTGGAACGACATTTATTGGATATTTCAAACTCTTTTAACAAATCAAAAACTGAAAAATTGGGCGTGCAAAATTATTCAGCCCCCTTAAGTTAATACTTTGTAGCGCCACCTTTTGCTGCGATTACAGCTGTAAGTTGCTTGGGGTATGTCTCTATCAGTTTTGCACATCGAGAGACTGACATTTTTTCCCATTCCTCCTTGCAAAACAGCTCGAGCTCAGTGAGGTTGGATGGAGAGCATTTGTGAACAGCAGTTTTCAGTTCTTTCCACAGATTCTCAATTGGATTCAGGTCTGGACTTTGACTTGGCCATTCTAACACCTGGATATGTTTATTTTTGAACCATTCCATTGTAGATTTTGCTTTATGTTTTGGATCATTGTCTTGTTGGAAGACAAATCTCCGTCCCAGTCTCAGGTCTTTTGCAGACTCCATCAGGTTTTCTTCCAGAATGGTCCTGTATTTGGCTCCATCCATCTTCCCATCAATTTTAACCATCTTCCCTGTCCCTGCTGAAGAAAAGCAGGCCCAAACCATGATGCTGCCACCACCATGTTTGACAGTGGGAATGGTATGTTCAGGGTGATGAGCTGTGTTGCTTTTATGCCAAACATAACGTTTTGCATTGTTGCCAAAAAGTTCAATTTTGGTTTCATCTGACCAGAGCACCTTCTTCCACATGTTTGGTGTGTCTCCCAGGTGGCTTGTGGCAAACTTTAAATGACACTTTTTATGGATATCTTTAAGAAATGGCTTTCTTCTTGCCACTCTTCCATAAAGGCCAGATTTGTGCAATATACGACTGATTGTTTTCCTATGGACAGAGTCTCCCACCTCAGCTGTAGATCTCTGCAGTTCATCCAGAGTGATCATGGGCCTCTTGGCTGCATCTCTGATCAGTCTTCTCCTTGTATGAGCTGAAAGTTTAGAGGGACGGCCAGGTCTTGGTAGATTTGCAGTGGTCTGATACTCCTTCCATTTCAATATTACCGCTTGCACAGTGCTCCTTGGGATGTTTAAAGCTTGGGAAATCTTTTTGTATCCAAATCCGGCTTTAAACTTCTTCACAACAGTATCTCGGACCTGCCTGGTGTGTTCCTTGTTCTTCATGATGCTCTCTGCGCATTTAACGGACCTCTGAGACTATCACAGTGCAGGTGCATTTATACGGAGACTTGATTACACACAGGTGGATTGTATTTATCATCATTAGTCATTTAGGTCAACATTGGATCATTCAGAGATCCTCACTGAACTTCTGGAGAGAGTTTGCTGCACTGAAAGTAAAGGGGCTGAATAATTTTGCACGCCCAATTTTTCAGTTTTTGATTTGTTAAAAAAGTTTGAAATATCCAATAAATGTCGTTCCACTTCATGATTGTGTCCCACTTGTTGTTGATTCTTCACAAAAAAATACAGTTTTATATCTTTATGTTTGAAGCCTGAAATGTGGCAAAAGTTCGCAAAGTTCAAGGGGGCCGGATACTTTCGCAAGGCACTGTACAGTGCGTTCAGAAAGTATTCACAACCCTGGACTTTTTCAATATCTTGTTGTGTTACAGCTGGAATTTAAAATGTTTTTTTTTTAAGCAAAAAAATACAAATCTGACAGTTTAAGCTAGAGATATCTGGAGTTTTTTTTGCATTGGATGCGTCTCAATCCACCGCATCCGCCTATGTTGCACTTCCACATCTGCGGTGAAAGGTGACAGAGCTAGAGCAGTGTTTGTCAGACCATGAGGCATCACGGTAATCAGTCTTCTTACAAAATTTGCTTTTTCTTACAAAACAGTTTTACAAAACAGTTTGGCCTACGAACTATTATGACCCCTCTGTGGAAAGGTGAGACTGCTTTAGAACGCCCACAGGCCTCACAAGACTCGTCTGAAGGTCCCCGGTACCAGTTGAAAGAAATTGTGGAAGTTTATATGGAGACTGTTTAGTGCCAAAAATAAGGGGTTAAATACATGTAAAAATATATATATTTCCAGATATTTCGTATTTCTCTCAGATATAGGAGAGACACTTCAGAACAAACTTATTTTTTGATTTTTTGGGGGGGACTATCAGTTGTTATATGTAGTGAATCTGTTATTCAATGTGTTCGTATGGTCTTATAATATAAGACCATACGAACACATTTAATTTTTCATCAAATAATTGTTTTCCATTTTTACTGTTACTTCAAGGGGTCTTCAAATTGTAAATCAAATAGCTAAATAATCATTGGTATGACCTTCTTAAAACAATTCCATATAGCTTAGTAGAACACCCTTCAGTTTAGACAGGGCTTAGACACTTATGGGTTAACTTGAGATTGTTTTGTCACTGGCCAAGTTTTAAAATAAATACAAATTGTAAAGCTGAAATGTCTTGAGTCAATAAGTATTCAACTCCTTTGCTATGGGAAGCCTAAATAAATTTAGGAGTCAAAATTTGCTTAACAAGTCACATAATAAATTGCAAGGATTTTTGAATAACTACCTCATCTCTGTACCCCACACATACGATTATCTATAAGGTTCCTCAGTCAAGCAGTGCATTTCAAACACAGATTCAACCACAAAGATCAGGGAGGTTTTCCAATGCCTCGCAAAGAAGGGCACATATTAGTAGAACAATTTCCTAAAAACCCTTTTCTAAACACAACATTTCGTTAAATAACAACAAAAGAGTAAACTGTAGACACCGTCACCCACATACCACATTTTATCCAAATGTTGCTTTTTTTGTGTCAGCAATTGGACATTGTTCTTAGGGGGAGCTAGTTACCCCCACGTTACCCCAAGTGCCTTGCTCGACAGGCACAAAGGCAGTTGTTCTATGGGGGAATAGGGCTCATCTCAACTCTCAAAACTGTCTTCCTCTGCTCCTTTCCTTTGTCTGCACTTATAAAATAAATTGAGATGTAAAAGCAACTCCCCATTTGCTTACTACCATATTCTTTTCATCCATCCTGTTTTTTTTTTTCGTTTTTGGATTTGTGTCAATTACGTGAATAGACAAGGAGAGGAAACCACTTCAGACTATTGAGATGCACTCATTGATTCAATGCTCGGCCGCCAGACTAATTTTAGACTGTGTGTGCGCAATCCCTTCCACAGCAGCAGTGTCTCGAACTCCGAAATGGTTTGGCAGTCGTGGGCAGGTGAGAAATGACGTCAATGCAAACTTCTCTGGAATAGACGCGTTCAATATTACTTGCCCCATATAAATGTGATTACTATTGAACACGTGTTTTTTGTTTGTCAATGTGTGACTTTAAACGACAGTTTATTCACCCGATGACAGTCGCCGCCAATTGGACACCTAAATGATGGACTCAAGAAGATAGGCTACATTCTATACAAGCGGTCTATCCTCCAACAACCTTGAAACTTTGAAACAATAATTTTGGTAAGAAAATATCTTTTGTCGATTAGTTTTCTTTTTTTTTCCCTTCATCTTAATAATATATTTATTTTTTGTTCACAGGAATAACAAGCTTAGATATGTCCCATCGGTGTTTCTTTACCATTTTAAGTTGAATAGAGAAAACAACAATTGAATGCGTGGTTACAAGAAGAGACGTTTCTAAGGACATGATACGTTTTGTCAGAGCTGCGGCAATGAAACAGCTTATTATTCTCCAGTCATATATTTCTCTCGGGCAATGTCTGTCTGGTCTGAGCACAGTTATACAGTTACAGGCTACCATTTATAATTGTATAGGCTACAGGGAATAGTGAAGTCATGTCTCCTGCTGTAGAGGCAGTAGCCAAATGGGCTATTATATATGTTCCAAGTCTTTCATATACCCTAGCTCTAACAACATGTAAGAGCTTGAACATCATACTCCGTCACTGTAAAACCAAGTCTTTAGGATGTGAACACATAGCTCAACATTTATCTGTAACACTTTTTAAGCATGTCAAGGCATTTAGAATATCGATGAAAATTAGTCAGTGTTTGGATTGTAATCACAAGTCAATTCCAGAACATGTTTACTCACTGTAAAGCTTTTTACACACATGAACATGTTTATTCGGGACAAGGCGTTTAGATTTTAAACACAAGACTCTTGGGTTGCTGTTCGAAGGCTGTATTTGAAAATGTCCCAGTATGACTTTGGAGTGAATGTGAGAGAAATCAACCCATGCCTGTGTTTGTTAGTGACAGAGACATCATTGTTGCATTCAATACTTTAGTGTGTAGTCATTCACAACCTTCAATAACAATAACTGCTATTTTGATTTCACAACCAAGACCATCTAAACTGGAACAACTATCTCAGTAACAGGCGCAATAAATCCAATCCCTTACAGATTGGATTAGTTTAGAAAAATTGTACAGTATAAGATTAATCAATCAATGTGCTTGAGGAAACATAGATATAGATAAAAATAAAAAAAAGTTCATGGAAATTAACTTAACACAGTCGAGTAACAACACCATGCGTTTTGAAAAGGTTTATTGAATCAAATGTCCTGTTCAGTTGTGCTGAAACGTAGGTAAGGTGACAGACATTCCGAATAAATACCTTATCGGCTTTTTAAAAATTAAATTTGACCTTTATTTAACTAGGCAAGTCAGTTAAGAACAAATTCTTATTTTCAATGACGGCCTACCGGGGAACAGTGGGTTAACTGCCTGTTCAGGGGCAGAATGACAGATTTGTACCTTGTCAGCTCGGGGGTTTGAACTTGCAACCTTTTGGTTACTAGTCCAACACTCTAACCACTAGGCTACCCTGCCGCCCCGGCACCCAAAGTGTTGTATTACTCCATTGTTTATGTTTTTGTTGTCGTTTGAGTCTTTGCTAACAAAAAAAGATACAGCTTCAAAATGTGTTTAGAACTATTATTGCAATCTTATGGACATGCCAGCCCATCTCCCATAGCTTGCCAAAATTGTCTGGGTCAGACATTTTTATTATACATTGTTCCTTTAATTCTGGTGGGGGTGAAAAACTGTTTCAGTCATCCCTCTCCCCCTCCCCCCATCCCCCAGGGAGATGGCGAGTGACGACCAGGTGGCCATCTTGACAGACGACGAGGAGGATCAGAAGAGGAAGTACGTCATGGCAGAACCCTTCAACACCCTGTCCAAAACCTTGGATCAGATGGCAGCAGGTGCGGACACCACCGCTGCCTCCCAAGGTCCAGCATCACCTACGACAGACACATCTGACACCCCCAGCAATGACTGCCTGGAGAGGAACTGCGTGCAGATCGACAACCACCTACTCATCTCCAAGGTCTTCTACTTCTTCTTCTATGCGGCCTATGGGTCCCTGCACCCGTTGCTGTCTGTCTACTACAAGCAACTGGGCATGACGCCCAGCCAGAGTGGCCTGCTGGTCGGGATTCGGTACTTCATAGAATTCTGCAGCGCCCCCTTTTGGGGGGTGGTGGCGGACCGCTTCAAGAAGGGCAAGGTGGTGCTGCTGTTCTCCGTCTTCTGCTGGTTGGTGTTCAACTGCGGCATCGGCTTCATCAAGCCTGCCTCCATGACCTGCGTGGAAAGGAAACCTACAGTCGTGTCCCCCACCAGTCCCGCCCAGATCGGTCCGTTGGCCAATCACAGCAGGAACCGCAGGGGTGCGAGTGGAGACTTTTTCCCCCTCCCTTTTGCATCAGACTCAGTTAGCGGTCCCCTGCACAGGTATGTGAGGAGCGATGGTGGTAATATCACTGGACCCAGTACTGTCACGGGACCTGTGCCTTCCTCCACCATCTCCACAACAATGTTGACATCTTCCCCCTCCACCTCCACCTCCACCACCACCACCAAAACAAAAACAACAACAACAAAAACAGCAGCAACAACAACAGCCGGCTCAAAACCTGCCTCAAATCTGACCATGACCAAACCAACCACCACAACCACCACTACCAAAGTCTATGACATCATCTCCAACCACGACCAGGTGGAGACCATCTTCCTCCTGATCCTGCTGGTCATCATCATCGGCGAGTTCTTCAGTGCTCCGGCCATGACCATCGTGGACACGCGCACCCTGCAGTACCTGGGCCCCCACCGGGACCGCTATGGTCTGCAGAGGATGTGGGGCTCCCTGGGCTGGGGCCTGGCAATGCTGTGCGTGGGCATCTGGATCGACCACACCCACATCAAGCTCTTCATCCAGGGCACCGGCTGCATCGTGCCTGACTACAAGAACTACCAGATAGCCTTTATTGTCTTTGGTGTCCTGATGGCCGTTGCTTTTGTAGTGTCTACTCAGTTCTACTTTGAAAGTAGTACTAATGACCATCGGCCAATGGAGGCACAGGTGGAGGAGGATAAGAGAAAGGATATGGAATCTCCTCAAACGTCCAGTGGCGTTTCATCTCCCGAAGGGCATACGGTGGAATCGTTAGAATCTCAAAGTTCCATCAGCCAGCGGTTCCTTTACTGGGACCTCCTTCGGCTGCTGTGCAGTGTGCAATACGGCTCGGTGCTCTTCGTGGCCTGGTTCATGGGATTCGGCTACGGCTTCGTGTTCACTTTCCTCTACTGGCACCTGGAGGACCTGAAGGGGACCACCACGCTTTTTGGAGTCTGCTCGGTGCTGAGCCACATCTCGGAGCTGGTAGCCTACTTCACCAGCCACAAGCTCATCGAGCTCATCGGCCATATAAGGTATATCAAGGGGGCATGGGTCAAAAGCAATAGCCCAGTCCCAGATCTGTTTGTGTTTCTGTACGTCTTGTCAACTCCTGCGTGACAATAACCCTAGAAGTTCGCTAGACAGCACAAACTGATCTGGAACCAGGCAACAAAAGCAAGGCCAAAATTAGATTATTCTAGTATATTTGTATGCAAAGTCACAATATTATTTTATTTCTTTCAGTTTGATTGAATTCCACATAATAGCCAACTTTCTTGGAGATTTGATGGGATTTAGGCGTATCAGAAAGCATCATTTGTTCAGACTTTACACTTGTTTACTTTTTGTCAGTGAATTTAAATAACCTCAAGCATTCAGTGAATTCAGTGAATCGACAATCTATGTGAATTTCCTGCCCTGTCCCTGTGGGAACTTGACCAGTAAGCTGCGTGCTAGAGTGACACAATGAGTGAGTGGAGTGTAAGGGAGTTTCAGGGGTGATGTAGTAGCCTGCTAACGGAAGACGTAGGTGTGCTACATAGGCTATAGCAGACCGCCCAACAGCCTCAAACAAACATACGTTCAATTCATAGGATGACAGACATTGGGAGAGCTCTGCTCTGTTACATTTCTAAGAGGGAAACCTACTCCCTCCAGCTAGTGTGGTCTCTTTCTCTCTCTCTCGCTCTCTTTCTAAATTGTGATTTATTGTCTGTTTGGATTGGAGAGAGAGAGAGAGCAAAAGGAAGGGAGAGGAGGGAAAGGCAGAAACCCAGATGTTGACTAAGTGGGCATTGCCCAAATTGGCACACAGTTTGCAGAATGGACAAGCAGAATGGACATTTGCTATTTTCCAAAGCTTTAAATGCTGTGTTTTGCTTAAGGGAAAGGAAAGAAACATTGGTAAACAGGAAGACCCATCCTGAGAGCTCAGAGGATTTTTTTGTCAGTTCTTCCGTCTCCCGTCTGCCCTGTGATATTTCTCAGGCGGGTGACACTTGCCAAATCACCCACGCCTATCTATGAACAGGATGAATCATTTGTAATAACAAGGGTTAGCCAAGGGCTGGTCTCCCAGTACAAAGCTACAATGTGCCGCTTATGTTATTCAAATATGGTTGTTTTAAGTGCAGCCAGAGCAGTTTCCTAGACAATGGGAAAGTCTCTAACCATTGCATTCATATTATCAACAAACTATAAACTAACTATGGATTAGTTTGTAAAAAGCACTGTATGCAGTACTAATACAGGTACATGTGTAAAAACAACTAACATTTACACCAATATTTATACTTTTTACAATGCCATCAGCATTGTAGAGAATGAATGGACAGTGCTGTGCTGAATAGATGGAGGAGAGCTCTGCTCTTCTCCCACAGAGTTTCACTGTGTGTGTGGTGTGTGTGTCTGGACTCTGTCAGATCTTTGTTTGATGGCCTGGTTTCTGCCTGGGCTGCTGGCAGGGCCTGTGGAAGCCTTTTGTTCCTTTGTGGACATGTGTGCGTATAACCCAATCCTGTCCATTACTTCAGCATGAAGCTCTCCATTGATCTCCTGAACTAAATGCCTGTGCGGATCGATTGGTGAGCACAGAAACACTGCGCAGGGGCTTTTCATATTAGGCTGTTATTCAAATAGCCTGTCTCAAGCTAAGATTTGCATGGGTATCTCTCCATGTCTGAGATTTACATGGGGCATAAGACTATGTGGAGATAAATACGGAAATAGTCGTTGCTGTCTGTGTCTGTTTGTGTCTGTGTATGGTAACACATCGACCAGTTAGATGACTGCTGTGTGTATGAGTCTGTGCATGCCTCCTTTCCTGTCCAGCTCTAGACTCTGTGCAGCAGTTATCTGGTCCTTGTGACTGGTCCTAGTGTTGTCAGACACAGCCTGCCCCGGGGTTAGAATGACTCACTGTATGACACAGGCTTAAAGAGCCACACACACCCAGCTCGAAAATAGCCCATGAGAGAAAAAGCATAAAACAGTACCTATTGCATGTCTAAGGTCAATATATGTAAAATATGCATACAGTATGTAAACTGGAATTGTTAAATGTGTCAGTATATTTGCATAATGTTTTTGTAGTTGTAATGTGTTCATGCCCACATACACTGAGTATACACAACACACACTCCAGGTGAAAGCTATGATCCCTTATTGATGTCACTTGTTGAATCCACTTCAATCAGTAGATGAAGAGTAGGAGACAGGTTAAAGAAGGATTTTTAAGCCTTGAGACACTTGAGACATTGATTGTGTACATGTGCCATTCAGGAGGTTGAATGGGCAAGACAAAAGATTGAAGTGCCTTTGAACAGGGTATTGGTAGTAGGTGTCATGCGCCTTTGTTTGTTTCAAGAACTGCAACACTGCTGGGTTTTTCATGCTCAATAGTTTCCCATGTGTATCAAGAATGGTCCCCCACCAAAAGGGCATCCAGCCAACTTGACACAACTGTGGGAAGCATTCCAGTCAACACGGGCCAGCATCCCTGTGGAACACTTTTGACACCTTGTAGAGTGCTGTTCTGAGGGCAAAAAAAGGGGGGAGGGTGCAACTCAATATTAGGAAGGTGTTCCTAATGTTTGGTATACTCAGTGTATGTAACAGCACATTTCTGGGGGGGGAAAGGGGAGTATGGTGAATCAGGTCAAGGGTTTGATTGGACAGGATGTTGTCATAGGAGACGGGCACCAAACATCCAACAGTGTGGGAATGAAGGACATAGAAGTCTGTTCAGAATGATATAGAAGTCTGTTCAGAATGATATAGAAGTCTGTTCAGAATTATATAGAAGTCTGTTCAGAATGATATAGAAGTCTGTTCAGGGACAGTTCGGATTTAACCTCTAAGCTTTGGCCTTACTTTCACTTGCAACTCCGTTGATATGTAATAACTTGCTTTAGCTTTAGGATAGTTTTAGGGTTATGTTGGGGAGTGGTGGATGGTTAGTTAAACAAAGAGGTGAAAGTTCATCATCTATAAACCATCTGTAGTGTACTATTGAAATAGTGTTATCCGACCTTCTCCTCCTCCCCTTTTCCTCCCCAGGGTGCTGTACATCGGGCTGGCCTGCAACACGGCCCGCTATCTGTACATTTCCTACCTGGAGAACGCCTGGGTTGTCCTGCCCATGGAGGTCCTTCAAGGTGAGGCTACACCGGGTCTCGGGCCTCGCGGCACTGCAACGCATGCGATATCTATTGACTTAGCTTAGCATAAATGTTGACATTAGATTGAAAGGAGGAAGAAGTAGTGTTTGGAATGGGAGCCCTCAGTGCACTTACGCTGTTGCCATGTTGCCTCTCAGAGTTCAATTCAGGAAAGGATAGTTCCCCTCAATGACAAGAAAAGCTTGTCCTTCGCCTGGAAAACGCCCCTTTCCTCCGTATCTAGACTATTCTGATAGCCACATTTAGGCCATGAATTACAACGTTGCAGCTATACACGAATAAGTAACATTGAAGGATGCTTATAATGATTGTAATCATTCACTAGAGTCGTAACAACACCAAATAACTATGTTTAGAGACACTTAGAGAGACACACAATCTCATTTCAAAATCTCCACAATTCTAAAGGAAGTGGTATGACCGTAATAGACAAGACACAAGTGATGGCCGCAGCTCTGGTTTGGGAGGATAGTGACGATATGGGCTAGCTAAAGAGCTGAATAGGGGGTGAGGCAAGCCAGACAGGGCTAAGGAGGGTATGGTAGCAGGTTTGATGGCTTTGTCCTATTATTGGTAGCTATACAATGAGAAAACGAGGCGTGTTGGATGTAAACTGGCTAGTTGAGCCAGTTCAAACACGACACACCCAAGCGAGTGTTAATGACTATGGTTAAGTCCACTCTCTCTCGCCTGTCACCTGCCACGAACACACACAGGACATGTCCTCCCTTTGACATCAATTAGAAAATGTCTCCCAAAATGTATTTATTTTCCCTCCCAAATGGTCTTGTATACAGCTTTTAATGAAAACAAATGACAGTTTAACGGGTCTGCTTGTTTGTTTCTGGTTATATACAAAGATGTGAAAGGGATTTCATTTAAATGTTTGTTTGTTCTACAGATGTTTCTTTTCATGACCCCCTACTGTATATCTCTGGGGGGTTTCATGATATTAAATTAACAAGCCAATAACTTGTCCTAATCGTATTACTCCCTGCCCAGACCTAGTGTAACGACGTATGCGTATTTGTGGAGATGTGCCCGAGTGTGCATTTCTCTCTTGCACTCAGTCTCTCTGTATCTCTGTGTATCTAGGTGTGACCCATGCCTCAGTGTGGGCAGCGTGTATCTCCTACCTGAGTGCTGCTGTACCTCCAGAGCTGAGGACCTCTGCCCAGGGTATCCTCCAGGGCCTGCACCTGGGGCTGGGCCGGGGCTGTGGGGCCATGGTGGGGGGAGTGTTTGTCAACTTCTTTGGTAAGAGCCACTGTGATGGAAAAACCCCAGCTGGATTGTATCGAAGTTGCATTGAATTGAATTGCGTGTCTCCCAGTTCAACCAATGAGAGATGGAACTATTGTCACTTGTTAAAAGGTACAATTTGTTAAATGTGCATTAATTTAAATGACCATTGAGAAGAGCAGTAATCCAGATTATACCTTCAACAGTGACTTCTACATGACCAACTCACAGTCATAGTGGTCCCACATGCCCTTTCAAAAGGTTTTACAACACCTCCCCTCCTTATAAACATGCCCTGTCCTCTGTGGTTTTCATAAAATAATCCAGGTCTTAACTCTTAATAAACTACCACCAGTCCCATCTAAATCGTAAGGATAGGAATTTTATGGTCTGGAATGTATTTGGCTGCACTCTCAGAATAACAACTCTGTGTGTCTCTCTCTATGCTCTGAAATATGTTTTTTTTTTTTTTGGGGGGGGTAATATATCCCTTACAGTGCTGAAATTTATATTTATTTTCAGTTTCATATGAAAAGCAATGGGTGAAATACATAAATGTATTTGAAGATTTTGTTTCCAAAGCCTAGGGAACTCAAACTCAATGCTGGACCTCGAAGCCAGTTCCACTGCATTCTTTCATTGTTCCCTTCTAATCAGGGACTGATTTAGACCTGGGACACCAGATATGTGCAATTCATTATCAGGTAGAACAGAAAACCAGCAGGCTTCAGACCTCATAGGGTAAGAGTTGAATACCCCTGGCCTAGGGAGTAAGGGCTAGGGGTTGATTTGGAATTAAGAAATACTGTGAACACCTTTGTCTATTTGGGTTATGGTTTAGGAGCAGCCCACACCTTCAGAGGGATAGGAATCGCCTCCCTCGTCATCCTCCTCCTCTTCGCTCTCATCCAATGGCTGGCTGTGCAGAGTGGGGAGAAACGTATGTGTTAATAAAGTTGATCCTATCCTACCCTGTCTGCTTCAGACTGTGCCTCTGCATGGGCAGAAAAACAGCATTTGCTGCACCTATTATGCCCCTTAATGGAGAAGTGACTGGCTCCCAATGTGGCAAGCATAACATGTACTGCCACTAACTTTAAATCCAGTTTTTCTATCAGCAACTGAGATATTCAGACATTAGAATGCTGAATGAATCATGTTTAGGATGTCAATAATAGCAGTAGTTGTTAGGCTGGACATCTTAGCAGAATAAGCATTTTTAATTGTTATGAAAAATGTTGCTTACGTTGTTTTCCAGATACCAAAATGCTGGCGGAGAACATTCCCGTCCCCTCCAGTCCTGTTCCCATAGCAACCATCGACGTTATCCAATCAGATAACGTCGCCGCAACAACACCACCACCAAGGAAGACCAAGCACCAGGAGGAGCAGGAGGACATGAGCAAGCCCGCCTGGGTGGTGTCCGCCTCGCCCTGGGTCTCCCTGGCCTTCGCCCTGCACCAGATCAGAGAGATCGCTGTCCTGGCCAGGAGCAGCCCTGCCAACAACCATCAGCCGCTCGAGGTAGGTAGACAGGGTGGCAGCTCGTGGGGTTTAGGCATAGACTTCTAGGTTCAGGCTGTGATTTGAGGCTGGGCCCAAAGGTGCATGTCACTGGGCAGAGAATGAAACCGTAGGTAGTTTTATGCGGAACACAGGTGGTTTATCTAGGGATTTGTGCACGTTCCAGCCAAGGTTCCATGTTGTATAATGTCCTCCTGAGAATTGTCTTTTTTATGTCATGTGTCCCATTTTGAAGAAAGGTGAGAATATAATACCTGCCTTTAGAACTGTATTTTATGAGGGTATTTTTGCATATCTGTGCCAAGTACTATGCTTACAGTATTACAAATAACTATGATGCAACACTTTACCTTTGCTCTGTTTGGTAGGAGATCAATGAGATCAGCATAGATGAACCAACAGAGGAAACCTCCCAGTCCTCATCTCAAGACCCCCCCAGCAGGTCCCCACAGACGGGACCCTCTCAGGGGGGAACCCCCCTACCTGACCAGGATCCCCCTATGCCTGCGGACCAACCACCCCTCCCCACTGGCCACACACAGTAAAGAGGGAACACATTGCACATTTTGAGGAACTGTCCCCAGTCAAGTGCTGGCGGAAGACCAGTTATTAAAAGAGTGAAGAGTATGATTTTACAGACTGGACAGAAGAAAAATACAGGCCAAAATGAGAGGTTATATTTTTCCTCTTAGCAGAGGACTTAACCAGTGCCTTTAGGGATCTGAGGAAAAGCTCTTGCCTTGAAGTAGCTACTGTTGCACTTTCAAATGGATGTAAAAATTGTAAGTTATTTTTTTAAACTTGGAAATCTGGATATTAGGTTTGATTGAATAGGGTTATATTTGTCGCAATGGCCCTCAAACTGATCAAGTGCCTGAGCCTCGTCATAGGTTGGTGATTCACACTCATGCAGAAGTGACAAACTCAATCTAAATAGCCATGTGTGTAATGGCTGCTTACATAGAGTTTAGGGGCACGTTCAATAAGAAAACGTTGTGGAACATTGCAGATAGAAATGTTATGATTGGAACTGACAGAAAGTCAGAGAGACATGTTTGTTCTACATACTAGGCTGTATCTGGAACAAGTTGCTCCCCTGAATGTGGCCCTGCTATTACATGTAAATGTTTACTGTGTCTAGTCTGACTATCAACCACTGATGCCGTGGAAAAATACTTATTTAAAAAAGGTTTATGAAGTGATCGTGTCAGATCTGATATCCACCAGGCTTTCAGGGTCTGTAATGTCTATTTAACTATAACTCCATTAGTTATGGAGACCCCCCCCCCCTCTGTGAATGTATTTTCACATGCATATTTGTCTAATGCCTGGCCAAAATTTCACAAACATAAAATATTTAACTAGTCTTATTTAGACAGAAATTGCAAGTATGACAAACTGCTTTCCTCCAGGACTATCTAAAACTGTTCAGACGTTGTAATGACCTGAGCATTTTACATGGCATGACTTGTCTGCTGCGTAGCCTAAGCCAAAGTATTTTAAATCAGGCAGCCTTTACTACTCTCAGTGCTCTGTGGCCTTTTTGTATCTCTTTAAGGTGAAACATCAGTTCACAATACAATGTCACTGGAAAAAAGATGGGCTTATTTATTAATTAATTGAAACAAATCTTAAAAAGAATCATCCTTGGATCATAATGGCCCAAATCATCATTCCCAAAATACAAAAACATTAAAAATGATGTTTGATATAAAATTACAATAAACTTTTTTTTCTTTCTGGCCTGTGGGGGAAAAACATTGCTTTTGGCAGATTTGGTCCAATCAAAATCTCCCTTTGATGTTTACAGCTGTTCTGGCTGTCAAAGGCGGCAGTTTCCTAAGCAGCCAGGTGGGGGCGGTAGATAGTAGTTGACTGGATTCCACAGCCAAGAAGAGTACGTGAGAGTTTGTTACAGTTACCCAGCAGGGAAGCAGGTCTCATAACCCCAGGCACTTACCACACACCGGAGGAGGAAAAAACAATGTACTCATGATTGTTGCTGGTTTACCTGAGAGCTGTAAACATGAGTTCAAAGTCATTCTTGTGATTCCTACAATTATGATGCAGAGTTTTGGATTTGAGATGGAGAATTCTGCTTTGATTTCATTTGCAGTGTAGAGTGGGAACCCCAAAGTCAGATTAACTCAAGGCCCCCCCTTAAAAATATACATATATCTCTGAGCCAGGATAGGATAGGCACACCAAGTCCCCCGTCTCCTCTTAGGTGGAATTATGATTCACAATCACTCGGACTAGATTTATAGTGGGATTCTATTTGGTACATATGATGAAGCTTAATGTATACTCCTAGCTGTTAATGTGTTTTATGTCGATTCATTCTGTATGAAGATGTTGATCAATTGAGTTCATAAATCACTTAAATTTTTGCCAGCATGTTCGACCCCAAAGATCAACCTGAGTGGTATTGCCCCCTAGTGTTAACTGGCCATATTAGGAACCAACCTGTCCACTACAGAGGTTTAAAATCTGATCTTAGAACAGCTCCATGTCCTCCTCCTCAACGTCCTCGATGATGTGGGGCTCTAAAGGCGGGGTGAAGGCAGCAGGGGTGGGAGGATAGGGAGGGTAGAAAGGAGCGGGATAGGGTGGGGGCAGCCAGGGGGCGGAGCTGTCCGGACGGGGCATGGTGGTGGGGGTGGTTGGTGTGTGGAGGGGGCTAGGTGTAGGCGTAGCCCTGACGGAGCTGTCCATCTCGTCTTCGCTGAGGTCCTCGTCAGCGCCCAACCCCAGCACCCTGTGCTGGGCAGAGGTGAAGAGCATGTCCTCGTTGTTGGCTGCTCCCGGGCCGTACTGCTGTCCGTGATTCTGCTGCTCCCCCGGGGTCACGTGGCCACCGCCCGTCAGGAAGGCTGCAAACCTAGAAATGTAATTTAGCAGAGAGTTGAGTCATTCACCGGCACTCCGTTCAGTCAAGCTCTCATCAGCTGGGTGCATTTAGAGCAGAAAGTTCAGAATATTTGTGTGTCCGTCTCATACTGTTGTGATGTTTTAAATGCAGGGAGCTATTCTTATCCGTATTTTTTGAAACTGCATTGTCGGTTAGGGGCTCGTAAGTAAGCATTTCACTGTAAGGTATACACCTGTTGTATTCGGCGCATGTGACTATTACAATATGATTTCATTTGGATCATGAGGACAAGATGTGTCCTACTTTCGTTAGGATGTGAGTGGTGTAGTTTGCGTTTTTGTTCCGTACCGTTGTGGAGAGCGTAGTCGGAGGACCATTTCCCAGGCAGGGAAGCCAGGCGTAGTGCAGAGCCTCCTGAGCTCCTCAAGGGAGGCTGTGGTGTGCACCTCCCCCTGCTCTCTGTACTCCTCATCTGTGAGGAGGCGTACCTGGGGCTTCCTGCTACGCCCAAACACACGCAGGAGAGAGGAAAGTAGACGCCCTGTTAGCCTGGGGGAGAGAAGGAGGGACAGCCATCAATCAAACACACAACTTTGGATCGAAAGCATCTGTTAAAAAGCCTCTACTATTAATCTCCATTACCCAAATCCACCTTAGTAGTATATCTAATGTCAAACCACAAATTGACTGTGTACCTGCATGTCCCCAGCAGCAGTCTGTAGGCATAGGGCAGAGCCTTGAGCGCCAGCAGGATGCCCAGGAGTAGGTAGGAAGCCTGGGGGTAGGTCACTCCGTAGTACATGAGGCCCATGGCCAGGCACTGGAGCCCCCAGGTCAGTAGGGACAGGGTGCGCTCGCTGCTGATGGGCCCGTGCTTGTAGCAAACCGCCCAGCTGATCAGGCCCATTACTACCAGGTAGCCTGGAAATAAAGAAAATGATGAAGTGAGGGAGAGAGAAATTGAGAGATCTGTTGGTTCTATGTGATTATAACATTTTATAGAGAAAGCAACATAAGCAAAGACACAGAAACAAAAACGTAACGGGTTAGATGAAATACTCCAATTGAAAGCCCTGTGTAATTGGAACAGTGAAACAGTGGAACCCAGTGGATTTGAGGCATGCCAGTAAGGGTGAAAAGAACACATTTGAACGCTAATCCACCCAAAGCCCTTTTTGTTTCCAAGCACAGAAATCAATGTTCCAGCAGCATTGCCGCACGCTCTTAATCCTAACGTGCCTGCGGATTCAACCATTTTCAACCCAGTGTGTGCATAGAGAGAGGGCAAATTGATTTGGCAGCAAATCCACTCCATTGAGGAGTGTGGAGAGGCAGTCAGTAACTGTAGGCTACTTCACCACTCCACATCCACTTGGCCCTCTTATTATGACAGACTCCTGGGAGTGAATGACTCAGAGTGGACGCTGACCCATCCTCATTAGTCATGAATATATTACGGTATCATGTCTGTAGTGAGAGCATATCATTTATCAGGGGCCTTCATGTAAACAGTGTTCATACTGGGTTCAAATGTGCAAGGCCTCGCAAAGACAGAATTTCAATGTAGGCTAAATGCTTCCTACTGGTAACTGAACAGTTCAAGTCCTAGTTACTGACCTTATTTTAAGCAACAATCTCTTAACTAAACCAACTCACCCAAGGCATGTTTCCAGTAGAGAGTCGTGATGTCTTCCCAGTGGTTGAACAGCGTCTGGTATCCCAGGTAGGACAGGCCGGAGCCAGCACCAAACAGCGTGATGAACATGGCCCTCTGAAGGTGACACAGGCAGGTAATATAACAAGGTAAGCCTAATTCATCTGAGCCACCCAGAGGACTCTTTCTCTATTGAATAACTCTCTCCAAATGTTGGATTCTACAGTTAGAAGACATCTCTCTTTAGGATAAGCCAGGCCAGTGTGACACGTTTGGGGTCTGGCCATCTGATTTTTACAGGCACGGTGGAGGCTTCGTCCAAAAGGGCAAGTTCTGAGGGGGCTGGGGTGGTAGGCTAACCCTCGGTTACGGAGGGCAAATCTCCTAGCTTAGAATATGTATATGTTTGGTCCCATCACTTTAAACTAAAACTAATTTCGATCAATCACCCTGATTAATCATTTGGATCAAGTCTTTAGGCAGTGCGATGGCCTTTTATATACAGTGAGCTCCAAAAGTATTGGGACAGTGTCAAATGTTTTGTATCTGTACTCTGGACTTGAAATTATACAATGACTATGAGGTAGAAGTGCAGAGTGTCATTAATCTAGATATATTTAGAAACATATTATATTCTTATTTACAATAAAAGTACATGCAAAATGACAATACATTATTTACTATTAATTTACAGTGAGGGAAAAAGTATTTGATCCTCGTTTGCCCACTAACAAATAAATTATCAGTCTATAATTTTAATGGTAGGTTTATTTGAACTGTGAGAGACAGAATAACAACAAAAAATCCAGAAAAACGCATGTCAAAAATGTTATAAAGTGATTTGCATTTTAATGAGGGAAATAAGTATTCGACCCCCTCTCAATCAGAAAGATTTCTGGCTCCCAGGTGTCTTTTATACAGGTAACGACCTGAGATTAGGACCACACTCTTAAAGGGAGTTCTCCTAATCTAAGTTTGTTACCTGTATAAAAGACACCTGTCCACAGAAGCAATCAATAAATCAGATTCCAAACTCTGCACCATGGCCAAGACCAAAGAGCTCTCCAAGGATGTCAGGGACAAGATTGTAGACTTACACAAGGCTGGAATGGGCTACAAGACCATCGCCAAGCAGCTTGGTGAGAAGGTGACAACAGTTGGTGCGATTATTCGCAAATGGATGAAACACAAAATAACTGTCAATCTCCCTCAGCCTGGGGCTCCATGCAAGATCTCACCTCGTGGAGTTGCAATGATCATGAGAACAGTGAGGAATCATCCCAGAACTACACTGGAGGATATTGTCAATGATCTCAAGGCAGCTGGGACCATGGTCACCAAGAAAACAATTGGTAACACACTACGCCGTGAAGGACTGAAATCCTGCAGCGCCCGCAAGGTCCCCCTGCTCAAGAAAGCACATATACATGCCCGTCTGAAGTTTGCCAATGAACATCTGAATGATTCAAAGGACAACTGGGTGAAAGTGTTGTGGTCAGATGAGACCAAAATGGAGCTCTTTGGCATCAACTCAACTCGTCGTGTTTGGAGGAGGAGGAATGCTGCCTATGACCCCAAGAACACCATCCCCACCGTCAAACATGGAGGTGGAAGAATTATGCTTTGGGGGTGTATTTCTACTAAGGGGACAGGACAACTTCACCGCATGAAAGGGACGATGGATGGGGCCATGCACCGTCAAATCTTGGGTGAGAACCTCCTTCCCTCAGCCAGGGCATTGAAAATGGGACGTGGATGGGTATTCCAGCATGACAATGACCCAAAACACACGGCCAAGGCAACAAAGGAGTGGCTCAAGAAGAAGCACATTAAGGTCCTGGAGTGGCCTAGCCAGTCTCCAGACCTTAATCCCATAGAAAATCTGTAGAGGGAGCTGAAGGTTTGAGTTGCCAAACGTCAGCCTCAAAACCTTAATGACTTGGAGAAGATCTGCAAAGAGGAGTGGGACAAATTCCCTCTTGAGATGTGTGCAAACCCGGTGGCCAACTACAAGAAACGTCTGACCTCTGATTGCCAACAAGGGTTTTACAGAGGGGTCAAATACTTATTTCCCTCATTAAAATGCAAATCACTTTATAACATTTTTGACAAGCATTTTCTGGATTTTTTTGTTGTTATTCTGTCTCTCACTGTTCAAATAAACCTACCATTAAATTATAGACTGATCATTTCTTTGTCTGTGGGCAAACGTACAAAATCAGCAGGGGATCAAATAATTTTTTCCCATCACTGTATATTGGGCACAAAATAATCTGAAACACAACCAAAACAAACAGCAAATGCATCCAACAAGTTTGTAGAATCACAAGCTTGATGTAATCATTACGTGCTATGAATATGGCACCAAATATGGAAAAAAAAGTACTACTTTAATACACATAAGTGGATTTGGCTCACAAAGTGAAAAATCTGCCGACATGTCCTTGAGCAGGACTAGCTCAATTATAAGGCAATTCAGAGAAGCACTCATGACTCCATTCTAAGCACACCAAAATTACGATCTGCTTCTATGAATTGCCTTGTGAAAACCTTTACATTTATTTATCATTTAGTTATTTTACCAGGTAAGTTGACTGAGAACACGTTCTCAATTACAGCAACGACCTGGGGAATAGTTACAGGGGAGAGGAGGGGGATGAATGAGCCAATTGTAAACTGGGGATTATTAGGTGACTGTGATGGTTTGAGGGCCAAATTGGGAATTTAGCCAGGACACCAGGGTTAACACCCCTACTCTTACGATAACTGCCATGGGATCTTTAATGACCTCAGAGAGTCAGGACACCCATTTAACATCCCATCCGAAAGACGGCACCCTGCACAGGGCAATGTCCCCAATCACTGACCTGGGGCATTGGGATATTTTTTAGACCAGAGGAAAGAGTGCCTCCTACTGGCCCTCCACACCACTTCCAGCATCACCTAGTCTCCCATCCAGGGACTGACCAGGACCAACTTCAGAAGCAAGCCACAAGCATAACCGAACACTGTAAGGTCATATTTTATTATTTAGCTAATCATGTTGGCAATATAAAAAAACTTTCAAATTATGCCCACTTGACCCAGATGCGTGGTCCACGACAAGTTCTCACAATACAAGACACATGGGCTCATTCTGTTCAGGACAACCCAGGGTATAACACAATGCTAACTTGTAACTGTACATCAAACATAGTGATCATAAACGTTTATATAGTATGTTACATGAGTGTTATTATATGGAAAAGTGAAGTGCACATTTGGACTCACTGTTGTTTTGCTTTCTTGAATAATAAAAAGCATGAGCTGGTGCACACCCAAAGAAAGTTGGTAGAGGTGCTGACTAACAGCGAGCAAACTATAGGCTGTAAAAAATTATGGAGAGTTGCAGGTGCTATATACAAGCTCACAGTAATTTATTAGTTTAAAATGTTTCAGCATCACTGTGCCTTCTTCAGGTTGTATATTACATGAGTTTAATGATATGGAAAAGTGAAGTGCACGAGTGTTTGGCTTGCTTGCATGAGATCAAAGCAGTATTTATTATAATCCTTAACGTCTTTCAAAATACATTGAGTCCTCGTAATTTACAGCATTTGCTTCACTCGGACAACACATTTTTTTCAAAAGTTGCCAAATTGAAGGAAAAAGGAAACCGCACACTGCTCTTGGTAGTATCACTGATATTTAATAAGCTTACGTATTGGCCTCACGGCCTTCGTCAGATCTTTAGTAATTTTTTAAAAATTAGCTCCCTTATGTAGACCTAGCCCCACCCACAAAAGTTGCCAAATTAGCAGGAGGGATGGAGCAACTTCTGTCAAAACCCATACAGAGCTGTTAAGTGGAGACCCTGAGCTCTGACGTCATGTATAGAATGTTACTGTACAGCCACTGCATGCACGTGTAAAGGGCTATGGTAAAACAAAGCAAGAAAATAAAGTAGAGTGCATTGACCGTACTGATTAGCAAAGCTTGTCAAATTGAAATGTGGGGCTCCTTTTATAATTCGCCTAAAGCAATAACAGCTTGAGCCTAAAGGTGATTCTTACCGGTATAGCGTTTTTCAGGATCAACAACAGAAAGACAACAATGGAGAGAACTCCCACTGAGATTCCTGAGGAATAAAAAAACAAAGAACTCCTGCCAAAAAAGAAAAATATACATTATTGTTTTCTGTAGTACCACTATTCAACCTAGAATAGCTCAATCACAGGGTCACTTCAGTTGTAGCACTACAGTGCCTTCGGAAAGTATTCAGATCCCTGAACTTTTTCCAAATTTTGTTACGTTACAGCCTTATTCTAAAATGTATAAAACAAAAAATAAATCCTCATCAATCTACACACCATACCGCATAATGACAGAGCAGAAACAGATTTTTAGAAAACATAAATATCACATTTACATAAGTATTCTGACCCTTTACTCAGTACTTTGTTGAAGCACCTTTGGCAGCGATTACAGCATTGAGTCTTCTTGGGTATGACGCTACAAGCTTGGCACACCTGTATTTGGGGAGTTTCTCCCATTCTTCTTGCAGATCCTCTCAAGCTCTGTCAGGTTGGATGGGGTGCGTTGCTGCACAGCTATTTTCAGGTCTCCAGAAATGTTTGATCGGGTTCAAGTCTGGGCTCTGGCTGGGCCACTCAAGGACATTCAGAGACTAGTCCCGAAGACGCTCTTGCGTTGTCTTGGCTGTGTGCTTTGAGTCGTCGTCCTGTTAGAAGGTGAACCTTCACCCCCAGTCTGAGGTTCTGAGTGCTCTGGAGCAGGTTTTCATCAAGGATCTCTCTGTACTTTGCTCTGTCAATCTTTGCCTCGATCCTGACTCGTCTCCCAATCCCTGCCGCTGAAAAACATCCCCACAGCTTGATGCTGCCACCAACATGCTTCACCGTAGAGATGGTGCCAGGTTTCCTCCAGACGTGACGCTTGGCATTTAGACCAAAGAGTTCAATCTTGGTTTCATCAAACCAGAGAATCTTGTTTCTCATGGTCGGAGAGTTTTTAAGTGCCTTTTGGCAGACTACAAGCAGGCTGTCACGTGCCTTTTAGTGAGGAGTGGCTTCCGTCTGGCCACTCTACCATAAAAGCCTCATTGGGGGAGTGCTGCAGATATGGGAGAATCTTCCAGAAGGACAACCATCTCCACAGAGCAACTCTGGATCTCTGTCAGAGTGACCATCGGGTTCTTGGTCACCACCCTGACCAAGGCCTTTCTCCCCCGATTGCTCAGTTTGGCCGGACGGACAGCTCTAGGAAGAGTCTTGGTGGTTCCAAACTTCTTCCATTTAAGAATGATGGGGGCCACTGTGTTCTTGGGGCCCTTCAATGCTGCAAACAATTTTTGGTACCCTTCCCCAGCACAATTTTTGGTACTCTTTGCCTCAACACAATCCTGTCTCTGAGCTCTACAGACAATTTATTCGACCTCATCAATCAATGAAATTCATTTATAAAGCCCTTCTACATCAGCCAATGTCATAAAGTTCTACACAGAAACCCAGCCTAAAACCCCAAACAGCAAGCAATGCAGATGTAGAAGGACGGTCAAGGGGTCTGAATACTTTCCGAAGGCCCTGTATATGTGGCCTACTGGATGGTTCTTCTGCTACTGAAATATTCAAATTTTAAAAAGAGCAGTGCAATTCAAAAACTCAATTTTTCCTGTGTTTTATATATATTTACACACTATGAGGTTGGAATAATACTGAAATTGTGAAAATTATTATAACGCACTTTTAATGTAAGAGCTGTTTGAAAATACCACCTGAAATTTCAGCTTGTTTGGCTGGGTGGGGTTTTTGTTATAATTTAATAGACCAACAACTAAGAGAGCTTGCCCTCCTCTCTGCTAATAACAGAACGTTTTCACGTTGCACATCCCTCCCATAAAGCTCCTCCAATTAGGCCCATCTCTCAAACCACTCCCAGACAGTCCTAGCAAAATTATTGCTTCAGAAATTGCATTTAGCTGAGAAGCTATTTTTGTTTCTTTTTGACCATTTTAATTTAAAACAATCACAGTAAGGTACTAAATTGTTACCCAGAAATGTTTTGATGTTGAGATAAAAATGTCTGCATTGGATCTTTAAAGTCTCACACTGGATGTTTACCAGGACAATAGGATTGAGAGCTACTAAATATAACTAACACACACACAGCGTAAGAATGGTAAAACCTTACCTACACAAAGCCCCAGCAAAGTAGAAGAGGGCGAGGCCACATGCAAAGAGTCCAAATCGTATTTTATTTAACCCTGTAAGTAAAGAGTATGGCTGTTAATACTCATTCTGAACTTTAGACCAAACCGGTAGGTTAACTGCAATTACCAACAACAACAATAAGATAATCTCACGTTTGCCCCTGACATGTAGAGAGTGCTCAGAATTGGCCCTCGGGGTCTTCACCATGAAGCACACATCCTCCTGTTCCAGTGGGATGTCCAGGCTCTTCTCCCTGGCCACACTGGGGCTGGGAGGCCAATAGTGGTTGACCAGGCACCAGGACAACGTGAGGAAGTGGCCTGGCTCGTAGCAGTTCCTGGTCCCCTCCATGGGGTACACAATGTAGACCCCTTCTTCACCTGTCACTCGGACCTTGAAGAAGAGTCAGATAGATGCTTTATATGAGCAATGTTTGGTTTGTTGCTGTTACAACATAGTAACGACAACTATCATGTCATTGCAGTAACTTGCCTAATTTATTGTATGGGAGCATATAGACACACACAAAACGTGTCTCGTGTTTGGTGTACACATGAGTATCAACAGTTAATCGTGAGCTGTTGTGAAGCAAACACCCATGGTATACCCACAGGACATGTGTAGCTTTCTTACCTGAAAGGTGGACCAGATGTCTTTCCATTTGATCACTGTGCCAGAATTGTAACAGAAACATCTTGTTCCAAAATGAGTGGTGTTTTGATTTTCTTTAAGATATGTGCAGTCTGGAAGAATACAACAATAACTTGTTAATCAGACATAGTAGCTATATTTCATGTGAAATTAGTAAGCTAGTTACTTTACTAATGGCTAGTACGTTAACTAGCCAAATGGCTAGTAGCTAGCTAAGTAAATTCGCAAGATTATTGCTTTTCGTGGACTAGCTAATGTTAATGGCTAATATAGCTAACTTATGTAGTTAGCTAACGTTACTACTAGCAAACGTTGCTCTGAATTAAATGACAGACCAATCATACAGTAATATGGATGTTACATAGAATAAACCGACTAGTTAGCTAAATAGCCAACTAGCTAGCTACGTTACCTAACAACAATAGTGGATAAGGGGGAAAAATACTGTCGTTTGCAAAATAGGCTAGCTAACGTTACAGTCATTACTTGGCTACAACATTCACCTGCGTCTGAAAAGCTAAGGCTTCCTTCAACTTGTACACATACGACATTTGCCAGTACAGCTAAAATGGATAAAATTGATATATCGGAGCAAGGATTCATAATTCCTAGTTGTTGTTAGCTATTGTTGTTCACTGTACTTTCAAATTCGGTGGTTACGAATTAGACCAAAGTAAACGATACTGATAAACATATCAAGTTTTTCTCTGGTGAACAAACAATCTACATGTATGTTATTTGAATATATATTTATACGCTTTGATGTTGTTTTACAATCATTTAACAGCTAGAGCTTGCATCACGTATTTTCAGTTGTAGTTCACGCAACCGTGATTGATTGCTTTAGCCTTGATCAGCATCTGCATTGAAATTGAAAGCATGACAAGAATGAGCGTGTTTACGAAATTTCTGGCTAAATAGTACGTGTTGCAAGAAATAATCAAGTTATTATTTTATCAATAATAACACCATTGCCTGGGATAGTTTAATGATTTCTGACTCTGACTACCTTTGGGTGCCCCCTGTGGTTCCCCCTCGTGGATCCTTAAGGAAGATGTGAAATACATTATTTTTATTTTTATTTTAGAGGCTAGTTGAGAACAAGTTCTCATTTACATCTGCGACCTGGTCAAGATAAAGCAAAGCAGTGCGACACAAACAACACACAGTGTTACACATGGAATAAACAAACATGCAGTCAATAATACAATAGAAAAAAGTATATATATACAGTGTGTGGAAATGAGGTAGGATAAGGGAGGTGAGGCAATAAATAGGCCATATTGGTGAAATAATTACAATATAGCAATTAAACACTGGAGTGATAGATGTGCAGAAAATGAGTGTGCAGGTAGAGATACTGGTGTGCAAAAGAGCAAAATAAATAACAGTATGGGGGATGAGGTAGTTGGATGGGCTATTTACATATGGGCTGTGTACAGGTGCAGGGATCTGTGAGCTGCTCTGACAGCTGGTGCTTAAAGTTAGTAAGGGAGATATGAGTCTCCAGCTTCAGTGATTTTTGAAGTTTGTTCCAGTCATTGGCAGCAGAGAACTTGAAGAAAAGGCGGACAAAGGAGGAATTGGCTTTGGGGGTGACCAGTGAGATATACCTGCTGGAGCGCATGCTACGGGTGGGTGCTGCTATGGTGACCAGTGAGCTAGGATAAGGCTGGGCTTTACCTAGCAAAGACTTATAGATGACCTGGAGCCAGTGGGTTTGGTGACGAGTATGAAGCGTGGGCCAGACAACAAGAGCATACAGGTCGCAGTGGTGGGTAGTATATGGGGCTTTGGTGACAAAACAGATGGCACTGTGATAGACTGCATCCAATTTACCGAGTAGAGTGTTGGAGGCTATTTTGTAAATGACATCACCGAAGTTAAGGAACGGTAGGAACTATCCTACCGTTCCTTCCTCAGTTTTACGAGGGTATGTATGGCAGCATGAGTGAAGGATGCTTTGCTGTGAAATAGGAAGTCAATTCTAGATTTAATTTTGGATTGGAGATGCTTAATGTGAGTCTGGAAGGAGAGTTTACAGTCTAACCAGACACCTAGGTATATTCTAAGTCAGAACCGTCCAGAGTAGGATTGCTGGACGGGTAGGCAGGTGTGGTCAGCGATCGGTTGAAGAGCATGCATTTAGTTTTACTTGCATTTAAGAGCAGTTGGAGGCCACGGAAGCAGAGTTGTATGGCATTGAAGCTTGTCTGGATGTTAGTTAACACAGTGTCCAAAGAAGGGCCAGAAGTATACAAAATGGTGTCGTCTGCGTAGAGGTGGATCAGAGACTCACCAGCAGCAAGAGCGCCATCATTGATGTATACAGAGAAAAGAGTCGGTCCGAGAATTGAATCCTGTGGCACCCCCGTAGAGACTGCCAGAGTTCCGGACAACAGGCCCTCCGATTTGACAGACTGAACTCTGTCTGAGAAGTAGTTGGTGAACCATGCGAGGCAGTCATTTGAGAAACCAAGGCTGTTGAGTCTGCCAATAAGAATGTGGTGATTGAGGCCTACCAGGTGGTTAAGGGCGCTGTACTGCAGCGCCAGCTGTGTCACCAGAGACCCTGGGTTCGCGCCCAGGCTCTGTCGTAACCGGCCGCGACCAGGAGGTCCGTGGGGCGACGCACAATTGGCCTAGCGTCGTCCGGATTAGGGAGGGCTTGGCCGGTAGGGATATCCTTGTCTCATGGCGCACCAGCGACTCCTGTGGCGGGCCGGGCGCAGTGCGCGCTAAGCAAGGTTGCCAGGTTGCAACGGTGTTTCCTCTGACACATTGGTCCGGCTGGCTTCCGGGTTGGATGCGCGCTGTGTTAAGAAGCAGTGTGGCTTGGTTGTGTTTTGTATCAGAGGACGCATGACTTTCAACCTTCGTCTCTCCCGAGCCCGTACGGGAGTTGTAGTGATGAGACAAGATAGTAGCTACTAAAACAATTGGATACCATGAAAAAGGGGTCAAATTAAAATAAATACAAAATAAATCAAATAATGTGGTGATTGACAGCGTCGAAAGCCTTGGCCTGGTCGATGAATACAGCTGCACAGTATTGTCTCTTATTGATGGCGGTTATGATATCGTTTAGGATCTTGAGCGTGGCTGAGGTGCACCCATGACAAGCTCGGAAACCAGATTGCATAGCGGAGAAGGTACGGTGGGATTCGAAATGGTCGGTGATCTGTTTGTTAACTTGGCTTTTGAAGACTTTAGAAAGGCAATTTCTGCGGATAATTTTAGAAAGAGAGGGTCCAGATTGTCTAGCCCGGCTGATTTGTAGGGGTCCGGCATCCAATCAAGGCTTGGATGCCACGTTCATCAGCGGCTGTGCTGTGGACCTGAATCAATCTCAACCTACAGTAAGTGTTTAATTGTTGCATTAAAACAATACTTCCTATAAATCCTTTGAACCAACAACAAAGGTGTAGAATTCAGTAAAATTGCAATTAATAGGCTTCCGCACTGCACTGACTGCACTGTACCATATTAGAGTCCCCATTTTTTTGTATGAATGACACTCATTGATTATATACATTGTATATGATCACGTGTTTTCCTATGTGTGAGAATACTTGGGAACAAATTTCTTAAATTAAAATCACTTGGAGCTCATATCCTAGTGTTTTTACAGTCTTTTATGTCTAACAATAAAAAATAATAATATTTATTATTATATTTTGGGGACAGAAGGTTGGTCGTTATGATGGGGAATTTGAGACAAAATATCTAAAGGATTGTACTATTAAACAGACTTTCCAAACGTGGGTCTGTTGTAGACCCACTTCCTCTTAGTATACTGTATGTCACGTCAAAATAAAAGTCCTCCACAAGTTATTCATTTGTGGTCCACATATGGAGCTCGTGCAGGACTTTCATTTTGACATGAGGTAAGTAAAGAGGAAGTGGGTCTACAATAGACCCACATTTTGAAAGTCTGTATAATAATATAATCCTTTAGAAATGTCTTCAAATTTCCTCTGTCATGATGACCAACCGTCCAGCTCACCGGCACATTAAATTGAAACTAAATTGTATTTATTGTCTGGCTTCCCACAGGCTGTTTTTGTGCAACCCAATACAATTGAAAGCAACGCTGGTGTATTTAAATACACCCATATTGCTAAAAGCACCTAAGTAGCCTACCATGGTTCACAACACTGAAATATAAGCTGCTGGAGATGGAAAGTATCTCCACCTCCCACCTCCCACATACTCAAGGATGGGCACAGACAGACAAGGAAAGAGGGAAAATGCAACAAAAAAAAGCACAAAAAAACTTAAAAGCAGGCCAGATGAAAATGTCATTTTTGTTGCTGTTTCTGCGCCCTTTGAAAATGGAAAGGGGGTTTTTTGTGGTGGGCGGACGCACACAGCAGGCAGCACGTGGCGGCTTTTTCATTTCTCTAGGATGCTGAGGCGACGGCGGCGGCTTTTCCTGACAGGCACGCCCACGCTGGGCTGAGGGCTTACTGTCACATATGCTGCCTGGCTTGCTGCTGCCTGCCTCCCCAAGTTATGCTAATACCACTGTTTGTTTTTCAGACACTCATCCCCCCTTTCTCTTCCTCCTCCTCCTCCTCCCCTCAGTCTCTAAGTAAACATTCTTAGTTACCCACCCCTCTCCACCCCCAAAAGATTATTTCTGAATTCACTATGGTCTCAAAACGGATCAGTTTGCTCTGAGATTGTACTGTACCATTTCTCCTAGTGAAGAAGCAGGCCTGTTTGCAGTCTCATTGTGCTGATGTTCCTCTATCTCAAATCAAATAAAAGTTGATTGGGCATGTACACATGTTACAGTGAAATGATTGCTTGTTGTCTTGGTAAGCAACGCCAGTGTATATTTGGCCTTGTGTCTTAAATTATTCTTCTGCGGAAAGGTGAATTTGTCTCCCAGTGTCTGTTGGAAAGCACACTAAAACAGGTTTTCCTCTCTGATTTTGCCTGTGCTTAGCACTATTCCATTTATTTTTATCTTTAAAAACTCCATAGTCCTTGCTGATGACAAGCATACCCATAACATGATGCAGTCACCACCATGCTTATTAATATGAAGAGTGGTACTCAGTGATGTTTTGTGTTGGATTTGCCCCAAACATAACGCTTTGCATTCAGAACATTAAGTTAATTTCTTTGCCACATTTCTTGTAGTTTTACTTAGGTGCCTTATTGCAAACAGGATCCATGTTTTGGAATAGTTTTATTCTGTACAGGCTGAATTATGTCTTTTGAAATGTTTACAAATTAATAAAAAAAGAAAATCTGAAATGTCTTCAGTCAATAAGTATTCAACCGCTTTGTTATGTTAAGCCTAAATAAGTTCAGGATTTTAAAAATATATATATTTTCATGCCGTCATTTAGGTTAGTATTGTGGTGTAACTACAATGTTGTTGATCCATCCTCAGTTTTCTTCTATCACAGCCATTAAACTCTGTAGCTGTTTTAAAGTCACCATTGGCCTCATGATGAAATCCCTGAATGGTTTCCTCCCTCTCTGGCAACTGAGTTATGAATGACGCCTGTATCTGTCACGCCCTGATCTTAGAGATCCTTATTTATTCTCTATGTTTGGTTAGGTCAGGTTGTGACTCGGGTGGGAGAATCTATGTTTTCTATTTCTTTGTTGTTTTTGCCTAGTGTGGTTCCCAATCAGAGGCAGCTGTCTATCGTTGTCTCTGATTGGGGATCATATATAAGTTGTGATTTTTCGTTTGGGTTTTGTGGGGAGTTATTTTCTGTTTAGCTGTTTTGTTGCCTGACAACTGTGCGCTTTCATTTTTTCTACTTTGTTATTTTGTTGAGGTGTTCAGTTTATTAAAAATCATGAACGCCTACAACGCTGCACCTTGGTCTCCTTCTTCAACCCACGAGAGTTGTTACAGTATCTTTGTAGTGACTGGGTGTATTGATACACCATCCAAAGTTGAATAACTTCAAAATGCTCAAAGGGAGATTCAATGTCTGCTTTTTTAAAGTTTTACCCATCTACCAATAGGCATTGAGAGGCATTGGAAAACCTTCCTGGTCTTTGTGGTTGAATCTGTGATTGAAATTCACTGCTCGACTGAGAGACCTTACAGATAATTGTATGTGTGGCGTACAAAGATGAGGTACTGTAGTCATTAATAAATCATGTTCAATACTATTATTGCACACAGAGAGTCCATGCAACTTATTATGTGACTTGTTAAACACATTTTTACTCCTGAACTTATTTAGGCCATAACAAAAGGGTTGAATACTTATTTACTCAAGACATTTCAGCTTTTAATCTTCAATTAATTTGTAGAAATTTCTGAAAACACAATTTCCCTTTGACATTATAAGGTATTGTGTGTAGGCCAGTGACACAAAATCTCAATCTAATCAATTTTAAATTCAGGCTATAACACAACAAAATGTGGAAAGAGTCAAGGGGTGTGAATACTTTCTGAAGGCACTGAATACGGTCATTTTTTATATATAGGGTAAAGTTCATAATTTCATAACGAGGAAAGAAATCACTTTTGCAATGCGCACTGCATAGCCGAAGCAAGAGGAGGAGAAAATACGCTATTGGTGTGTCCTTAGACCATGGCCCAACGCTCTAACCATTAGGCTACCTGCTGCCCCATTTATTTAAAGAAATCTAATAGTTTGGGTCACTGGCCCATATACAATAGCCCATAATGTCAAAGTTGAATTATGTCTTTTGAAATGTTTACAAATTAATAAAAAAAGAAAATCTGAAATGTCTTCAGTCAATAAGTATTCAACCGCTTTGTTATGGCAAGCCTAAATAAGTTCAGAATTTTTTTTTTTTTGCTTAACAAGTCACATTAGCTGCATAGACTCACACCATGTGCAATAACAGTGTTTAACTTGATTTTTGAATGACTACCTCAACTCTGTACCCCACATATACAATTATTTGTAAGGTCCCTCAGACGAGCAGGGAATTTCAAACACAGATTCAATCACAAAGACAAGGGAGGTTTTCCAATACCACACAAAGAAGGGCACCTATTGGTAGATGGGTAAAAATAGAGAGTAATTAGCATCTCTGAACGTAATTTGCAAACCAAGTAAGTTTGCACCAATTTTACATGTAGAATCGTGTGAAAAACGTCTGCAATCAGAAGTCTACAGCGGGTGGTCCCTAAACCATAGCGTGCTGAACAATCAGCAGACAAACGCTAGATCCACATTCGGTGCGATGTGCGCAAGCCTTAAGAGGTTGTGTCTGGAGTAGTAGAGGGGTTCTTTAGAAGCAGTGAGAAGCTTAGTGTCCGCTTTGATCAGTAGGCCCCACGCCCACGCCTGCACCAGTTTGGAGGGCGGTGGGGGCCTGGTGGGACAAATCTATCTGTAGAGGGTGAAGTGTGAGTGTGTGTGTCTTCTTTAGTATGTGGGAGGACTGTTTTCCCATTACCCTTCCATGAATGAAGAGGTGGTATTGTCAAACTACATTCCCACTCTGCCCTTAAACTAATACTCAATCGAATCTGCCTATCCCAAGAATAGTTAATTATTTCTTGTCTTATTTCAAGGAGTCCTGAAAAGGTCTATCAAGTTAATCAAATAGGCTAGACAGCTAAGGGATGCCATAAGCCCAAGCGATAAGCATTTACAGTTCAGCAGGCATCCTCAGAGCCTATGCTTCTTGACTATTTTTCCAACTTTCTACAGTACCAGTCAAAAGTTTGGACACACCTAGTCATTCCAGAATTTCTTTATTTTAACTATTTTCTACGTTGTAGAATAATAGTGAAGACATCACAACAATGAAATAACACATATGGAATCATGTAGTAACCAAAAAAGTTAGATTCTCCAAAGTACCCGCCATTTGCCTTGATGACAGCTCTGCACACTCTTGGCATTCTCTCAACCAGCTTCATGAGGTAGTCATCTGGAATGCATTTCAATTAACAGGTGTGCCTTGTTAAGTCCATTTGTGGAAATTCTTTCCTTCTGAATGCATTTGAGCCAATCAGTTGTGTTGTGACAAGGTGGTGTTGGTATACAGAAGATAGCCCTATTTGGTAAAAGACCAAGTCTATATTATGGCAAGAACAGCTCAAATAAGCAAAGAGAAACGACAGTCCATCATTACTTCAAGACATGAAGGTCAGTCATTACGAAACATTTCAAGAACTTTGAAAGTTTCTTCAAGTGCAGTTGCAAAAACAATCAAGCACTATGATGAAACTGGCTCTCATGAGGACCGCCAAAGGAAAGGAAGACCCAGAGTTACCTCTGCTGCAGAGGACAGAATAACTGAACCTCAGATTGCAGCCCAAATAAATGCTTCACAGAGTTCAAGTAACAGACACATCTCAACATCAGCTGTTCAGAGGAGACTGCGTGAATCAGGCCTTCATAGTCGAATTACAAAGAAAGCACTACTAAAGGACACCAATAAGAAGAAGAGACTAGCTTGGGACAAGACACCTGAGCAATGGACATTAGACCGGTGGAAATCAGCTTTTTCTCCTAACATTTTGCACATGTTGACTGCAGGTATTTACTTAAAAATCAAAGTCATCCCCCTCTTCAAAGGGGGGGACACTCTTGACCCAAACTTCTACAGACATATATCTATCCTACCCTGCCTTTCTAAGGTCTTCGAAAGTCAAGTCAACAAACAGATTACGGACCATTTCGAATCCCACCGCACCTTCTCCTCTATGCAATCTGTTTTCTGAGCTGGTCATGGGTGCACCTCAGCCACGCTCAAGGTCCTAAACGATATCTTAACCGCCATTGATAAGAAATAATACTGTGCAGCCGTATTCATTGACCTGGCCAAGGCTTTCGACTCTGTCAATCACCACAACCTAAATCGGCAGACTCGATAGCCTTGGTTTCTCAAATGTTTGCCTCGCCTGGTTCACCAACTACTTCTCTGATAGAGTTCAGTGTGTCAAATCGGAGGGCCTGTTGTCCGGGCCTCTGGCAGTCTCTATGGAGGTGCCACAGGGTTCAATTCTTGGGCCGACTCTTTTCTCTGTATACATCAATGATGTCGCTCTTGCTGCTGGTGAGTCTCTGATCGACCTCTACGCAGACGACACCATTCTGTATACTTCTGGCCCTACTTTGGACACTGTGTTAACAACCCTCCAGACGAGCTTCAATGCCATACAAATCTCCTTCCGTGGCCTCCAACTGCTCTTAAATACAAGTAAAACCATATGCATGCTCTTCAACCGATCGCTGCCTGCACCTGCCCGCCTGTCCAGCATCACTACTCTGGACGGTTCGGACTTAGAATATGTGGACAACTACAAATACCTAGGTGTCTGGTTAGACTGTAAACTCTCCTTCCAGACTCACATCAAACATCTCCAGTCCAAAGTTAAATCTAGAATTTGTTTCCTATTTCACAACAAAGCATCCTTCACTCATGCTGCCAAACATACCCTCGTAAAACTGACCATCCTTCCGATCCTGGACTTCGGCGATGTCATTTACAAAATAGCCTCCAATACCCTACTCAATAAATTGGATGCAGTCTATCACAGTGCCATCCGTTTTGTCACCAAAGCCCCATATACTACCCACCACTGCGACCTGTACGCTCTCGTTGGCTGGCCCTCGCTTCATACTCGTCACCAAACCCACTGGCTCCAGGTCATCTACAAGACTCTGCTAGGTAAAGTCCCCCCTTATCTCAGCTTGCTGGTCGCCATAGCAGCACCCACTCGTAGCACGCGCTCCAGGAGGTATATCTCTCTGGTCACCCCCAAAACCAATTCTTTCTTTAGCAGCCTCACCTTCCAGTTCTCTGCTGCCAATGACTAGAACGAACTACAAAAATCTCTGAAACTGGAAACACTTATCTCCCTCACTAGCTTTAAGCACCAGCTGTCAGAGCAGCTCACAGATTACTGCACCTGTACATAGCCCATCTATAATTTAGCCCAAACAATTACCTCTTCCCCTACTGTATTTATTTATTTATTTATTTTGCTCCTTTGCACCTTATTATTTTTATTTCTACTTTGCATTCTTCCACTGCAAATCTACCATTCCAGTGTTTTACTTGCTATATTGTATTTACTTTCGCCACCATGGCCTTTTTATTGCCATTACCTCCCTTATCTCACCTCATTTGCTCACATCATATATAGACTTATTTTTCTACTGTATTATTTACTGTATGTTTGTTTTACTCCATGTGTAACTCTGTGTTGTTGTTTGTGTCAAACTGCTTTGCTCTATCTTGGCCAGGTCGCAATTGTATATACCAGTGGAGGCTCCTCAGAGGTGTATGGAGAGGACCATCCTTTTTGGGTAAGACTATTCTGAATATCTTCACATCACCAAATAATTGATTAAAACACGCTGTTTTGCAAAGAGGGTCTACAGTAGCCTAAGCAGCACTCTGTAGGGTAGCACCATGGTGTAGCCGAAGAACAGCAAGCTTCTGTCCTCCTCTTGGTACATTGACTTCAATACAAAACCTAGGAGGCTCATGGTTCTCACCCCCTTCCATAGACTTACACAGTAATTATGACAACTTCCGGAGGATGTCCTCCAACCTATCAGAGCTCTTACAGCATGCACTGACATGTTGTCCACCCAATCAATATATCAGAGAACGATTATAGTACTGAAAGCATAAGCTACAGCTAGCTAGCACTGCAGTGCATACAATGTGGTGAGTCGTTGACTCAAATAGAGAGAAAGACATTCAGTTTTGAACAAATTAATTACTTCCAAAGAGAGACAGACAGACAGACAGACCTAGCTAGAGTTAGATCGATACAGCTAACTAGAGCTAGATAGATACAGCTAGAAAGATACAGATAGCTAGAGCTAGCTAGATACAGATAGCTAGATAGTTTGCTAGATACAGCTAGATAGATAGATAGATAGATAGATAGATAGATAGATAGATAGATAGATAGATAGATAGATAGATAGATAGATAGATAGATAGATAGATAGATAGATAGATAGATAGATAGATAGATAGATAGATAGATAGATACAACTAGATAGACAGCTAGGTCAATAGATACAGCTAGCTAGGTAGATAGATACAGCTAGGTAGATAGGTAGATAGATATATACAGCTAGTTAGCTAGATATGTTGACTATGTCATGACAATGATTTAGGCTGTGTATAGTGGTTATAGCGATCATGATATAGTATGAAGGTTTGGCTCTGAAATGTTTTTTTTTCGCCTAGTCACAGACAGCTGATGTGTTGTGCACTGAAGTCCACAAGTAAAGGGAAAACGTGAGGAGCACGCAGTTAGTTGCGAGAAGGAATTATATATACAACGAGCAAAATTATCATGCTGTTTTTATGTGGCTGCTATGAAAGTGAACTGTGTTTGCTTGTGATCAGGGATGTATTCGTTCCGCCGATTCTGTTGAAAAACATTGCTTAAATGGAAGCAAACGGAAAGAAACAGGGATAAAATACCTGAATTTGTCCAACAGATATTCACATTTGCAACTGTATGGCGAATGATTACTCCATAAATCAGATAGATGCAGGCAAGAGTATGCAAGGCAGTATATGAATGTGTCACTGTCTGTCACCTTGATTACTCAAAATTCTCTTCATTGCTAACTTTCATTCATAGGCTAGGTTGTAGCAACCTCATAATGGGTACAGGGGAAATTCGAGTATCATGTGGTAGCCCAAAACTATCAATGTTACATTGAGCTGCGTGAATGGAATATGAATGTCTGTCATCCAATATCCTGTAATATAAATAAGGCCATGCTCATGAAAAAAACAAAAAACATCCTCACCCGCCACTGACTGCCACTAGTATGTATGGTATACCGCCCAAGCCTAGTAAATGTGCACGTGTTATGCTATGTGTGTGTATATGTACTGCGGGGGTGTGGCCATTAGCCTGTGTAGGCATTGTGTCAGTTGTAACCTTGAGTTTGTATGTGTACGTGGAAATGTGCACGTATAATTCTGTGTGTATGTACGTACTGCGTGGGTGTGTGCATGTATGTGCATGCATGAGCGTGCTTGAGTGTTCTTGAGGATATCTATTCACAGGCAAGTCCATGTCTCCTGAAGTTGTTTGACAGGCAAGAGTTTGCTCTTGGCAGAAGTCCAACACCACTAAAAACTTCACTCCTGTCCTTCTCTCCTCAAGCCGACAACTCCTAACAAAATAGAATCATAAAGTCAAGTTGTTATTATTATTATCATTATTAATCGTTAGTGGAATTACAGAGCTTTCTCAACAGTACCCACACAATTTCACGTGAACGCGTGACCTCGTGTGATCACGTGATTTAATGTGAAGCTAATGTGATAACATGTGAAGCACCATGTGAAGCAAAATGTGATACCATGAAACTACACATGACAACATTTGAGCACATGTGAAAACCCAGGTTTCAAATGTAATTTAGAATATTTTACTGTGAAAGACATATTTGACATTAATCATGGTCCCCTGCAGGTTTTGTCTTGTTCCCAGTTTGTTCCAGGGATGACCTCTAGGACGTTGTGTCACGGTCCACTGGAGTTTTTTGTCTGAATGCAGTGAAAATACAATAAATCTACAACCAGTTACTGTATTTGAACAGCTAAATCAAATCAAAGTTAATGGGCAACATGCTGATTTCTTGGGACTTAACCTCACTTGGGATTTGAACTCACACCCTTTTTTATTCCTGGCTACCTGAAGTTCCTGCTGCACCACCAGGTCTGTGGACATAATGGCGATAGGAAAGAATACATTTCTATACTTTGCCTAACGTTGCAGTAAAAATAAAGTAAACATATACAATCAACTTGAAGGTGTTTTTTTCTGTAAACTTACAGTATGTTGCTGTATTCTGATTTCAATTAGTGTAAAAAAACAAACATTTGTTTACATTTATTTTGTACTATGACCAAACTGGGACACTGAGCCTTACATGGGGTTTGAATTCATAACCTCTTGGTCGCTAGCAACCTGAAATTTCTTGCTACAGTGCAGCTACACCACCTGATCTGGGAGTGTGATAGCAATATCGCCACAAACTTATTGGCAAGATTGCATTTCTGCACTTTGCTTAAAGCTGCCCAGAATCAAGAAAATAACTGTCCAATTATCACCACCCATCCTCGGAGGACAGGAAGTACCAGTGGTAACAACAACCAAGCATATGTTTTACCCCTAATTTCATGACATCCAATTGGTAGTTGCAGTCTTGTCCCATCACTGTAACTCCCCTACAGGAGAGGCATGCATGCTCTGAAACACAATCCTGCCAAGCCACACTGCTCACTTAAACCAGCCACACCAATGTGTCAGAGGAAACACTTTCCAGCTGGTGACCACTGTCAGCTTGTAAGCACCCAGCCCACCACAAGGGGTCAATAGAGGACATGGACAAGGAAATCCCAGCTGGACAAACCCTCCCCTAACCCAGATGATGCTGGGCCAATTGTGTACTGCCTCATGGGTCTCCTGGTCACAGCCAGCTGTGACACATCCAGGGATCAAATCCTGGTGTATAGTGACACCTCAAGCACTGCGATATAGTGCCTTAGACCACTGTGCCACTCAGGAAGCCCTAGTATGTTGGTTTTAATCTAGACTCTAATCTCAGTGGTGACACATGCGGAGCAGTCAGTGAGGAAGGCCTCAAAGCGCCTGTACGTTTTGACTGTTCTTGCCAGAAAGGACCTACCCACTGAAGTTCTGGTCACATGGAATATGGTGGAGTGCTGTTAGTTGGATGCAGTAAAAATCAGCAGGCCCAACTAGACAGGGTGCAAAGGAGGGTCTTGAGGATCATCTCCAGAGGTGGAGCAGTCCAACCACAGCTCCCATCACTGCAGAGCAGGCGAGAGCAGGCTGCAGTGCACCTGGTGAAGAACATGTAGACTCTTGACTACCCACTGAATGACCTGCTCCCTCGAAAAAGAAGTACAGTAATTGCACCACCAGGCTCCTGAGAAACAGCTATGAACTGTCCTGTATACTGCCCGTACGAACCGCTTTAGAAATGCCACTCTACCCACTGCTGTCAGAGCTCTAGTTCTTAAATGTTTCCCCCCTAAAATTCTTGTTTTAGCAATCACACTCTAACATTTCAATGTCCTTCATGAAAAATGTCCTGTAATTGTCCTGTATTATGTGTTATGTATTTTAAATGAGTGTTTTGCAATTCTTAGTCATGTAAATTTGGCATTTCTTCAGTTTTATCTGTGAGCAAGAGTAAGTACACTCAAACATCAACGTAAAACTAGCCGTGCTCAAGGACACTTGTCATAGAGTACACATGAATTCTTTAGGCATTTGAACTTGTGACCTTTCGGTTGGGAGTACCATCAGGTTCATAGTTATTCGTCAGGAATGTGCAACTTTCCCTTTCAAAACCATTTGATACTATCTAGAAACATGGCCTCCAGTGGCAGTCAGTGCTGTTTAAGATGAGGGAGGACAAATATTTTTTCTTCATGAGCATGGCCTTATTTCTGTTACAACATATTGGAGGACTGTCGATCATATTCCGTTCACCCAGTTCAATGTAACATTGACTACATGATACTCAAATGTTTTCCTTTTCCCATGAGGTTGCTACAACCTAGCCTGTGAATGAAATTTTACTTCGTACAGTACCAGTCAAATGTTTGGATACACCTACTCATTCCAGGGTTTTCCTTTAATTGACTATTTTGTACATTGTAGAATAATAGTGAAGACAGAAAAACTATCAAATGACATATGGAATCACGTAGTAACCAAAGAAGTGTTAAATCAAAATATATTTTAGATTTTAGATTCTTCAAAGTAGCCACCCTTTACCTTGATGACAGCTATGCACACTCTTGGCATTCTCTCAACCAGCTTCACCTGGAATGATTTTCCAACAGTCTTGAAGGAGTTCCCACAAATGCTGAGCACTTGTTGGCTGCTTTTCCTTCACTCTGCGGTCCAAGTCATCCCAAACCATCTCAATTGGGTTGAGGTCGGGTGATTGTGGAGGCCAGGTCATCTGGTTCAGCACTCCATCACTCTCCTTCTTGGTCAAATAGCCCTTTCACAGCTTGGAGGTGTGTTGGGTCATTGTCTTGTTAAAAAAACAAATGATAGTCCCACTAAGCGCAAACCAGATGGGATGGCATATCGCTGCAGCCATGCTGGTTAAGTGTGCCTTGAATTCTAAGTAAATCACTGATATTGTCACCAGCAAAGCACCCCGACACCATCACACGTCCTCCATACTTCACGGTGGAAACCACACATGCAGAGATCATCCGTTCACATCTCACAAAGACACGGAGGTTGGAACCAAAAATCGCAAATTTGGACTCAGATAAAAGGACAGATTTCCATTGGTCTAATGTCCATTGCTCGTGTTTCTTGGCCCAAGCATGTCTCTTCTTATTATTGGTGTCCTTTAGTAGTGGTTTATTTGCAGCAATTCGACCATGAAGGCCATGAAGGCCAGTTGATGTTGAGATGTGTCTGTTACTTGAACTCTGTGAAGCATTTATATGGGCTGCAATTTCTGAGGCTGGTAAACTCTAATGAAGCCTAGTAATACATAAGTATCAAAAGTAAATCTAATTACTAAAATATACTTAAGTATCAAAAGTAAAAGTATAAATAATTTCAAATTCCTTATATTAAGCAATCCAGACGGCAATATTGTCTTGTTTTTTTTCCATTTATGGATAGCCAGAGGCACACTCCAACATTCAGACATAATTTACAAACGAAGCATGTGTGTTTAGTGAGCCTGCCATATCAGAGGCAGTAGGGATGACCAGGGATGTTCTGTTGATAAGTGCGTGAATAGGACCATTGTCCTGCTTAGCATTCAAAATATAACAAGTACTGTTGGGTGTCAGGGAAAATGTATGGAGTACAAAGTATAATATTTTCATAAGAAATGTAGTGAAGTAAAGTAAAAGGAGTCAAAAATATAAATAGTAAAGTAATGTACAAAAAAACAAATTAAGTAGTACTTTAAAGTAGTTTTACTTTAGTACTTTACACCACTGAATGTATGCCTACATTGCTACAACACTGCTACTGTAGGCTGAATATTATAACAGTTATTTACATGTTAAAATGTTATGGGACGTGTTTATCTCCATTAGTTCTGATGGTAGGCCACTCTGGTAAGCCTACATTATGATCAAATAGCCACAGTAGCCTACTTGGCCACTGTTATAAAGTGGGTACAGCATCAGTGTTCACAGCAAATGCATGCTGGAAGTTGCACAGAATTTTCACAACATTCAAAGTTTGTGCTCAGCAGACCTGCGGCTACATTTTTTTAAGGGAACATTGCTCAGCACCCCTACTTCCCACAGCTATGCAGATGATCTAGCTTTATTTTATTCTGGTAAAACACCATTTTCAACAGCGCATAGATAACAATAACCTAGCAAATTACATAGGTTCACCCAACTAATAAAGCCTAACATTTGCTGCCTTCCTCGCATTGGTCAGCATGAAGCTGGGCGCAGTGTGCGGTTTGACTAGGCTACGGATATTCCCTGGCGTTGTTCAGCATGCAAAGTGACTTGTAGATCACTGTCAACACAGTTACATGCTTAGTTCGACACTGAAGGAGATGACACATCAGTTGTCACAAAAGGTTAGGTATCTTTGGAAGTTAGAAAGAAAATATTTTTATTTGGCGATTCGTAACGTTTTAATTGATTTTCAGACCGATGCATGCTACATTTGGATTGGTTTGGGTTTGCCAGACCTATGCAGTCTTATCTTAAACATTTGAATTGGGGACAGATGTGAATTGTTACATCCCTGTTATTCATTCTATATTCTAAAAAAATATGTTTATGTTTAGGGTACAGTGCTGCTACCTGGGGTACAAAAAGGTCAAAGGTACACTTCACAGGTACACATAGGAGCTCACATGGTACAGTCTTCAAAAGTCTTTAGGAATGGCAGCAGTCTTTAAAAAATGTGAGAATTTAATTAGAATTAAGACTGTCTGAATTGGAATTGAATTGGAATTGTAAAAGAAAATCATCCCTGGAATGCAATTGGAATTGAACATGAACCATCCTTGTAATGGAATTGGAATTGGAATTGAAATGTCTGAATTTGGATTGGAAAATAAAAACATCCTTGGAATAGAATTTGAAAAATTGAATTGTATTATAATTGTGCATATTGCAGTTACTGGAGTTAATGCATTTAACATTGAAATTGAATGCAAACTTTGTTTTGAATGAAATAATTATATACATTGTTTAAATGTTTTCTAATGAGGAGTTGATGTGCAATATATTTCCAGTTAGGTTATTTTCTCGAAGAAGCTCAGCCCAGTGGAGCGTAACTATGATGGTGGGGACCGGGAGTTGTTGGCTGTGGTTAAGGCGTTGAAAGCGTGGAGACATTGGCTTGAGGGGCCTAAACACCCTTTCCTCATCGGGACTGACCACCGCAACCTGGAGTACATCCGGGCAGTGAGGAGACTGAATCCTCGTCAGGCAAGGTGGGCCAGGCCTCCCTCTGCCTAGTCTCCCTACGACCCTACAGACTGCGAAGGCCCTGTTTACACACGTCTTCCGGCACTACGGGGTGCCTGAGGATATAGTGTCGGATCGGGGTCCCCAGTTCACGTAGAGAGTTTGGAAGGCGTTCATGGAACGTCTGGGGGTCTCGATCAGCCTTACCTCAGGTTTTCACCCTGAGAGTAATGGGCAGGTAGAGAGAGTCAACCAGGATGTGGGCAGGTTTCTGCGGTCCTATTGCCAGGACCGGCCGGGGGAGTGGGCAGCGTTCGTGCCCTGGGCCGAGATGGCACAGAACTCGCTTCGCCACTCCTCCACTAACCTCTCCCCTTTTCAGTGCGTATTGGGGTACCAGCCGGTTCTGGCACTGTGGCATCAGGGTCAGACCGAGACTCCTGCGGTGGACGACTGGTTTAGGTGCGCGGAGGAGACATGGGAGGCCGCCTGTGTCCATCTCCAGTGAGCACGCGTCGCCAGAAAGCCAGCGTGGACCGTCACTACAGTGAGACCCCGGTGTTCGCACCGGGGGACCGGGTCTGGATCTCGACCCCGTAATCTGCCCCTCCGCCTGTCCTGCCGGAAGCTGGGTCCGCAGATTGTGGGGCCATTTAAAGTCCTGAGGAGGGTGAACGAGGTATGTTACAGATTACAGCTTCCCTCTGATTATCGTATTAACCCCTTATTCCATGTGTCTCTCCTCAGTCCGGTGGTGGCTGGTCCGCTCCAGGAATCTGAGGTGTGGGAGGTTCCTCCGCCCCGTTTGGACATCGAGGGGGCCCCGTACATCGTTCGATTCGAGGCGTCGGGTGGGGGGCCTTCAGTACCTCGTGGAGTGGGAAGGGTACAAGCTTGAGGAGAGGTGCTGGGTTCCGGTTGCAGATGTTTTGGATCCTGAACTTCTGCGGGAGTTTCACCGTCGCTGGCCTGTCGCCCTGCGCCTCGTCCTCCGGGTCGACCTCGAGGCCGGTGTCGGTGCGCCACTGGAGCCGAGTGTCAAGGGGGGGGGTACTGTCACGACTTCCGCCGAAGTCGGCTCCTCTCCTTGTTCGTTTGGCGATCGACGTCACCAGCTTTCTAGCCATCGCGGCGCCTTTTTTCAAATATCCATTTGTCTTGTCTTGTTCCATAACACCTGGTTTTCATTTCCCTAATCAATCTACTTGTATCTAACCCTCTGTTTCATATCATATTTTGTGTGTAATTGTTTCATGTTATTGTGGTGTTTTATTACGTGCTTTACTTTTGTTATGTTCCGTGTTTTGAGCGCGTTTGATTTATGTAGTGCTCTCGATTTGGGAACTAAAATAAATTGCGCCTGTTTACATCACTCTACTCTCCTGCACCTGACTTCGCCTCTAATACACCCATTGACACTGCATTGCTTTATAATTCTACAACATTTGCCATTTGGCAGACACTTGAATCCAAAGCGATTTACAGTCATGCATACTTTTTTTTAACGTAAAGGCAATCCCAGGAAGCAAACCCAATATCCTAGCTTTGCAAGAGTCATGTTCTACCACCTGAGCTACAGAGGACTACAACAAGTTACATTGCTTACTTTTATGTTGGAAAAACACATTTTAAGGGGGCTGATTAACATATTTCCCAGAATGCTGTTTTGCCGGTCCGTTTTTCAAATTCTTTGTTTCTATATCTGTGTTTTTGGATGTACATTGATTGTTATTTATGTTATTCAGACAAAGACAAATACAACATTTAAAAAAAAAATCTGCTCTAATCTGTTAGTGATTGGATTTATTACACCTGTTATTGAGATGGTGGAGACAGTTAATATGGTGTAGGTTGTCTTGCCTACTTCAAACTCTCTACCTTTGCAATTAGTCTGAATATTAAAGGTGCTTGAAGAATTAATCAAAATATTGCAAATCTGCCATTTGGTTGGGTTTTAAGGGAAATTAAACGTCACTCTGAAGGTTATTATAATTTGTCAAAATGGCTTAAGGTAGTGTGAGAGTCAGTTATATTGTTTGGCTGTGCTAGGCAGTAAACAAGTAATTAAAGATGTACCTTCTGGTAGTTGAACACTTACAATCACATGTTTTATGTAACCCTTGATAGAGGTTACACATGCAAGTGAATGCAATGAGTAAGTCTCTGTCACTAACAAACACAGTCATGGGTGGTAATTCCAGTGTTCACTCTAAAGGCACACTTGGATACATGCAAATATCATCATCAGTAAGACCAAGGAGCTGATCACGGACTACAGGAAACGGGGGTCGAGCACGCCTCCATCCACATCGACGGACCGCAGTGGAGTGGGTCGAAAGCTTCAAGGTCCTCTGAGTCCAAATCACTAAGGACTTAAAGGTCCCTAACAGTCATAATGATTTCCCATGTAAAATAGCCTTTTGAGTGACTAAAATATCACCCATAATATTTGTTTTGGATAGAAATTCTCAAAATGTGGGAAAAAAATGACTTTTTCTCTCATGGCTGATTACCAGGAAGTGTGAAAAGACAGGCTGAGTGGGCGGGGAGCTCATATTCATGAGCTCGCCTTGACTGACAGCTCTTTGAAAATGCCTATTTTAAGCAACTTGGATGCGGTGTTGCAGTAAAATCATCTCAAGCTTATTTAGTGATACAGCAACTCAAACAACATTGAAATCGCATCAATAATGTCATTTCTTTCTTCTTTTTTACAGCTCCCATTTTGCATGTCTTTTGTGATGCAGTTCACAGCATCACTGATGGATGTGTTGATTTGACAACTGCTTCAGAGTTATGAATGACCCTTCACCCCCTTTTGTTCCATGCTGGATGAAGACCTAGCTAGCAACTAGCTAACACCAGACACAGATGAAAGTGGAAACACATAAGTATCTTTGCAATAGATGAATAGGGTAAACGTTTTATTATAGCTGCTGACACCATACAGTAAAATGTTGGCACCAGTAGAGTAGCTATCTGGCTTTATAAACCACATGCTCTCCGGTGTTGATTACAAGGCAGAACTCATTTGAATTACGTAAGAGAATATCATGTTACCATGGGTGTATTAAAATGAGAGTTGGGGTGATGTCACCCTATCCGCTTAATGTTGAATCCAAGTGTTTGACATGGGGAGGGGACCAGTAACTTTATGATCCAACTTTATCAATGTAGAAGCAACAGACATTTTTCATACTTTGGTCATCATACTTTGATCTGGTTTCATCCAAAGATCATCAAATTTCATGAAAAATATGAGTTTGACTACTCATGACGTTTATTAAAATGATGCACTCACAGTCGTGAAGAAGGCGCAATAGCACCTCTTCCCCCTCAGGACGTTGAAAAGGTTTGAAATGGGTTCTCAAGTCCTCAAAGTTCTACAGCTGCGTCATTGAGAGCATCTTGACTGGTTGCATCACTGGCTGGTATGGCCGCAGCACCACCCTCTATCGCATGGTGCAACAGAGGGTGGTGCAGACAGCCCACAATGAGGGGAGTTCCTTACTAATTAGTGACTTTAATTCATCAATCAAGTACAAGGGTAGAACGAAAAACCTGCAGACACTCGGCCCTCCGTCGAATGAGTTTAACATGTGCCATAGACTGTTCATAGACTGTTCTCTCTGCTTCTGCACGGCAAGCATCAAGTCTGACACCAACAGGCTCCTGAACAGCTTCTATCCCCAAGCCATAAGACTTCTAAATAGCCAACAGAATGGCTACACGGACTATCTGAGTTGACCCTTTATATTTTTGTTCAGTGTAAAATATACAATGCAAAATGTAAAGTGTTGGTCACATATTTCATGAGCTGAAATAAAAGATCCCAGAAATGTTCCATACCCACAAAAAAATGATTACTCTGTGCACAAATTTGTTGACATTCCTGTTAGTGAGCATTTCTCCTTTTGCCAAGATACACCTGACAGGTGTGGCATATCAAGAAGCTGACTAAAAAGCATGATGATTACACAGAGGAACCTTGTGCTGGGGACAATAAAATGCACTCTAAAATGTGCAGTTTTGTCACAGAACACAATGCCACAGATGTCTCAGGTTTTGAGTGAGCGTGCAATTGGCATGCTGACTGCAGAAATTTAGACCAGAGCTTAACATAACTGAGTGTTAATGTATCTACCATAAGCCACCTCCAACGTCATTTTAGAGAATTTGGCAGTCTAACCGGCCTCACAACCACAGACCATGTGTATGGCATCATGTGGGCGAGCGGTTTGCAGATGTCAACGTTGTGAACAGAGTGCCCCATGATGGCGTTGGGGTTATGGTATGGCCAGGCATCAGCTACGTACAACGGAAAAATAATGGGCCTCATAATGGACCTCAGGATCTCATCACAGTATATCTGTAGTTCTGTGCATTCAACTTGCCATTGATAAAATGCAATTGTGTTTGTTGTCCGTAGCTTATGCCTGCCCAAACCATAACCCCACCGTCACCATGGGTCACTCTGTTCACAACATTGACATCGGCAAACCGCTCACCCACAAGACATACATGCTGTCGGCCATCTGCCTGGCACAGTTGAAACTGGGATTCATCCATAAAGAGCACAGTTCTCCAGTGTGCCAGTGGCTATTGAAGGTGAGCATTTACCCACTGAAGGTCAGGTTAAAAGACCCAGGTGAGGACGACGAGGATGCAGCTGACCTTCCCTGAGACAAATATTAAGATATGTAATTTGTAGCTAGTAACTATGTTATTGTAATACTCACTTTCCCAAAAAACATAAAGGAGAGCCACACACTCTAGGAGCTCAGATGCAAACATATTTATGTCCAACGTTTCGACAGACAAGCTGTCTTCATCAGGGTATAATGACAAACACTGCAGGATGACTCATTTTTATAGTGTCAAAAGACACACAGGTGTCTGTAATCATGGCCGGGTGTGGCCTGATATCATTGGTTAATTCTCATATTAAAATAGCATACAAAAAACATACATGGATAGCGTTAGATCATAGATACAATTTGGCTACATAAGCCTACAAACATTTACAATAGCAAAATCACAATAACCACAAGAATGGCTTCAGATCAAAGTTTACGTTAAGACCGAAGGGAGCAAGGGTCTTTAAATTAAAGATCCAAGCAGCCTCTCGTTTTAACAATACATTGTTGAGGTCACCCCCTCTCCTAGGGTAGGTGACATGTTCGATGCCAATATAACGTAGAGACGAAATCGAGTGGTTTTCTTCCAAAAAGTGGGCCGCAACTGGGTAAGTCAAGTCTTTGCACCTAATGGTGCTACGATGCTCCGAGATATGCACATTAAATACACGCTTTGTTTTACCCACATCATTTTTACCACAAGGACAAGTTATAAGATAAATAACTGCCTCAGTGGAGCACGTGATAACACCTTTGATTGGGATCTGTTTCCCTGTTTGGGGGTGTTTGAAGGATCTACTGTACATTTATAAGTGCCATTGCATTGAACACAGCCATTACACTTGTAGTTTCCACCCAGTAGGGGTGCAAATACACGTTGTGCAGCGATATCTTGGGGTGGTAAATCAGAGTTTACCAGTTGATCTCTGAGGTTTCTGCCCGAAGAGAATACGACCAAGGGAAGGTCCAAAAACACATTACCGATTCTATCATCGGCTCTTAGAATGTGCCAATGTTTGTGAACAATTTCCTTAATACTCACTTTCCTACCAGACCGTCAGGTCAGTGATGATGAATTTTACAATAACCCACTTGTAACTACTTGATAGTCAGACATTGAACATTAAACATGGACTTTCTCTGAACCAGCTGCCATTAAGCTACTGGAAAATGCATAGTAATCTCTTAACCATGCACCGCTTAATTTTCACAAAGAGTACAGATCTGAATATGTCAACATGGGTGCTCAAGCTTCATCAGCATAACGATAAAACCACCTAAACTGGTACAGCATTTCCACTAACAGTTGGCACAAATACAGCATATTTTAGACCCCCAAATATGCAAATGAGCCCCACCAGCACAATGCCCCCAGCTACTTTTCAAAGTGCAGTAACTCCGGGATGCTGACTTTCGAGGCAGAGTTCCTCTGCCCAGTGTCTGTGTTTTTTTGCCTATCTTAATCTTTTATTTTTATTGGCCAGTCTGAGATATGTCTTTATCTTTGCAACTCTGCCGTGAAGGCCAGCATCCCGGAGTGACCTCTTCACTCTTGATGTTGAGACTGGTGTTTTGCGGGTACTATTTAATTAATCTGCCAGTTGAGAACTTGTGAGGCGTCTGTTTCTCAAACTAGACACTCTAATTTACTTGTCCTCTTGTTCAGTTGTGCACTGGGGCCTCCCACTTCTCTTTCAATTTTGGTTAGGGCCAGTTTGTGCTGTTCTATGAAGGGAGTAGTACACAGCATTGTACGAGATCTTTAGTTTCTTGGAAATTTCTCGCATGGAATAGCCTTAATTTCTCAGAACAAGAATATAGTGATGAGTTTCAGAAGAAAGTTCTTTGTTTCTGGCCATTTTGAGCCTGTAATTGTGATAAAGTGCGTCTCGGTGAGAGGTGTAGGAATCAGGCGCAGGAGAGCAGGGATTTTTTTGAGAAGCGTGTTTAATGTAGAGATCTGTACACATAGTCCACCAATACAAAATTGGCCCAGCTGAATGTCCAAACAACGCGCTCGAAGGAATGCAAACTCGTGTCAGTACATGGAGGAACAACCACAGTTCCGACACTACCTACACATACGTCAATGCGAAAACAATAAACAGCATAGAATACTGAACGCTAATACTCACAAATTTAATCCTGCACGAATTACGGCAGGTAACAGGTGCCCTATATACCCACAGAAATCAAAGCAATTGAAACCAGGTGTGAAAAGGAACACAGACAAAACAACCAGAAAAAGAAAAAGGGATCGGTAGCGGCTAGTAGACCGGCGACGCCGAGCATCGAGTGCCATAAGTCGTGACAGTAATCGAACCCACAAATGCTGATGCTCCAGATACTCAACTAAACTAAAGAAGGACAGTTTTATTGCTTCCTTAATTAGGACAACAGTTTTCAGCTGTTCTAACATAATTGCAAAATGATTTTCTAATGATCAATTAGCCTTTTAAAATGATAAACTTGGATTAGCTAACACAGCATGCCAGCGGAACACAGGAGGGATGGTTGCTCATAATGGACATATGTACGCCTACTGTATGTAGATATTCCAGCCGTTTCCAGCTACAATAGTCATTTACAACATTAACAATGTCTACACTGTATTTCTGATCAATTTTATGTTATTTTAATGGACGAAAAATGTGCTTTTCTTTCAAAAACAAAGACATTTCTAAGTGACCCCAAACTTTTGAACGGTAGTGTAGTTCGTTTTTGTATATTTATTGACAAAATACAGTTCAGCTGTGGAAAAAAACTAAAGTTGTTTCCACTTTTATCACCGCAACTCAGTAGCCGGTAACTTACTATAAAATTACTTTCTTAAAATTATTTTTTTAAAGTTTATGCCACAAGAGCATCTAAAGTATCCTATACGTTTAAAAGCATTTGCAAGTTAATTTGCAGGACGGGCCAAAAAGTACCCGAGTGCATTGCGATTGACTGTAAATATAATGCAAAACACTAAACCACAAAATTAACAGCAATGCCTAACAGTATTTTCTGTGTAGTTGTAACAGCAATGGCAATTTGAGGTTTTCTGTGTAGTTGTCTAATGTTGATGAGGCATATTATTCTGTTTTGTTGTTACTCTTGAATGAATACAATCGTTTTTCTTGAGTTTATTTTTTTAGCAAAGCTGAATACAGGTGTACGAATACGAATCAGGAATACAGTGTAGGAATACAGGTAAATTCAGTTACTGACACAGACATGATGGCATAGCAGGATGATTGGAATGCTGTGAATCAAGAGGTTGGGAGTTCAAATTCCAGGTAAAGAGTTTTTTTCTTTATTTTTCAATTTCTTAAACTTTACTTTTTACTCCTTTTTCGTGATATCCAATTGGTAGTCCCATCGCTGAAACTCTCGTACGGACTCGGGAGAGGCAAAGGTTAAGAGCCTTGCGTCCCCAAAACAAGCCAAGCTGCACTGCTTGCTTAACCCAGAGCCAGGAGCACGAATGTGCTGGGAGGAAACATCATACAACTGGCAACCATGTCAGTGTGCATGCGCCCAGTCCACCACAGGAGTCACTAGAGCGTGGTGGGACAAGGACATCCTGGCCAGCCAAACCCTCCCCTAACCTGGGCCAATTTTGCACTGCCTCATGGGTCTCCCAGTCTTGGCTGGCTGCGACACAGCTGGGATCGAAACCAGATCTGTAGTGACGCGTCAAGCACTGCGATGCAGTGCCTTAGACTGGTGCACCACTCGGGAGGCAGGTAAAGGCATGTTTAATAATAATTACTAATTAAACATGCACAATGCAGTGTCAAAGCGTGTCAAATATGCAAGTTGAAAACACTCTGTTAAAAGCACTTTGTGTATCATAATGACTTTTGGTTAACATGACATAACCTATGGAATTGTATGTCATCACGCTAAAATCCACACTTGAAACTTCATGTGAAAAACATGGTTTTACATGATTTCACATTTCAACTAAGTGTGATTTTCCACGTGAAATCATGTCATTTTTCCATAAGGGTATAGATTTCAATACATGTTCCTTGTCCCCAAAGGGCAATTTCTTAGCAATTTTCTTTACAGCAGCCTCAATTCGTCGAGTCATGGACTCTACAAGTTGTCAAAATTCCACAGGGATGCTTGCCCATGTTGACTCCAATGCTTCCCACGGTTGTGCCAAGTTGGCTGAATGTCCTTTGGTGGTGGAACATTCTTGATACACACGGGAGCCTGTTGAGTGTAAAAAACCCAGCAGAGTTGCAGTTCTTAACACACTGAAACCAGTGCGTCTGGCACCAACTACCATACCCCGTTCAAAGGCACTTCAAATCTTTTGTCTTTCCTATTCAACCTCTGAATGGTACAAATACACAATCCATGTCTCAATTGTCTCAAGGCTTGAAAATCATCATTTAAACTACCTCCTCCCCTTATTCTGATTGAAGTGAATTTAACAAGCGATATCTATAGCCTAGTGGTCAGAGCGTTGGACTAGTAACTGAAAGGTTGCAAGATCAAATTCCTGAGCTGACAAGGTAAAAAGCTGACAAGGTAAAAATTCTGCCCCTGAACAAGGCAGTTAACCCACTGTTCCTAGGCTGTCATTGAAAATAAGATTTTTTTCTGACTTGCCAAGTTAAATAAAGGTGTAAGGGATCATAGCCATCACTCTGTCATGGAAAGAGCAGGTGTTCTTAATGTTTTGTACACTCTGTGTACATCATACAAACACAAAAACTTTGGTGAACTAAAGGAATCTCAGAGTTCAAACAGGTTGCTCATTTTGGATAATAAATCTTCAAACATTACCAGGTTGGGATATTAACTGGAAACTGGAGTTTTGTACCACTGTGCTGGTGTATTTATCCCTGCAATAAGAGGAGAAGGATAAGGAGCAGCCTCTGTTGAGGTGCCTGGTGGTGATATCCAAACAAAGCTGCAGTTGTTGAAGACGCACGAGGCCCACTAGCAGTGAACTTCCTGCTGGGTTTAGAGTGGAGACTGAAGAGAGAGGGCTGGTGATTGACAGAAGGAGAAGGCTGAGAAGAACCAAGCCGGGGCTGAATCAGAGGCCAGGTGGGCGGATGAGTGGGGGAGACCAATCCTCAGCAGAGTTACTGTTTAATTGCTCTCTGGTTAACATCAAATACACCGAGACCTGATTTCATGCACAGATACAGCGAAGCACGTCAGGGGAAAAAAAATCTAAATGCTTGTTTTGAGCTTTTGTTCTCTTGTAGAATATTCCAGAAGGCGACAGAGTTTGCTGTTAAACATTTTGGATCATAGAACAGACACACAGACACACTTGTTTGTTAGTTTGTTTGAGACTCTGAATGTTCTTTATGTATGAGACAAAGTGACATAGGCTATGTATAGTTGAAGCTAACAGTTACTTAAAACATTGCAGCTAATGTTATCATTTAGTTAAAACATTGCAACTAATGTTAATAACATGCAAAAGAAAACCTGCGTAACCTGCTGTCCTGCCAAAGTATAACTTTATGAAAGGTTTCCAACTGTCCAGAATATTGACCTGTCAGTGCTTTCCTCTCAACTTTTTGGGGGGCCATTGTGATACAGGATAGTTGCACTCCAGTCCAATACACTCACAGTGTTATTTCAATGGAGACAACATAGTTTGATCTATGCTGCTGGTTGTGTTAAAGCACAGTATGTCAACTACATGCCAACACAGTATTTCAACTATACACCTACAGGGACAGAATTTCAAGTACATGCATTTGAAATATGTATTTCAATTCAAATCAAATCAAATCAAATTTATTTATATAGCCCTTCGTACATCAGCTGATATCTCAAAGTGCTGTACAGAAACCCAGCCTTAAACCCCAAACAGCAAGCAATGCAGGTGTAGAAGCACGGTGGCTAGGAAAAACTCCCTAGAAAGGCCAAAACCTAGGAAGAAACCTAGAGAGGAACCAGGCTATGTGGGGTGGCCAGTCCTCTTCTGGCTGTGCCGGGTGGAGATTATAACAGAACATGGCCAAGATGTTCAAATGTTCATAAATGACCAGCATGGTCGTATAATAATAATAAGGCAGAACGGTTGAAACTGGAGCAGCAGCACGGTCAGGTGGACTGGGGACAGCAAGGAGTCATCATGTCAGGTAGTCCTGGGGCATGGTCCTAGGGCTCAGGTCAGTTGAAACTGGAGCAGCAGCACGGTCAGGTGGACTGGGGACAGCAAGGAGTCATCATGTCAGGTAGTCCTGGGGCATGGTCCTAGGGCTCAGGTCCTCAGAGAGAGAGAGAGAGAAAGAGAGAATTAGAGAGAGCATATGTGGGGTGGCCAGTCCTCTTCTGGCTATGCCAGGTGGAGATTATAACAGAACATGGCCAAGATGTTCAAATGTTCATAAATGACCAGCATGGTCCAATAATAATAAGGCAGAACAGTTGAAACTGGAGCAGCAGCACGGCCAGGTGGACTGGGGACAGCAAGGAGTCATCATGTCAGGTAGTCCTGGGGCATGGTCCTAGGGCTCAGGTCCTCCGAGAGAGAGAAAGAGAGAATTAGAGAACGCACACTTAGATTCACACAGGACACCGAATAGGACAGGAGAGGTACTCCAGATATAACAAACTGACCCTAGCCCCCCGACACATAAACTACTGCAGCATAAATACTGGAGGCTGAGACAGGAGGGGTCAGGAGACACTGTGGCCCCATCCGAGGACACCCCGGACAGGGCCAAACAGGAAGGATATAACCCCACCCATTTTGCCAAAGCACAGCCCCCACACCACTAGAGGGATATCTTCAACCACCAACTTACCATCCTGAGACAAGGCTGAGTATAGCCCACAAAGATCTCCGCCATGGCACAACCCAAGGGGGGCGCCAACCCAGACAGGATGACCACATCAGTGAATCAACCCACTCAGGTGACGCACCCCTTCCAGGGACGGCATGAGAGAGCCCCAGTAAGCCAGTGACTCAGCCCCTGTAATAGGGTTAGAGGCAGAGAATCCCAGTGGAAAGAGGGGAACCGGCCAGGCAGAGACAGCAAGGGCGGTTCGTTGCTCCAGAGCCTTTCCGTTCACCTTCCCACTACTGGGCCAGACTACACTCAATCATACGACCCACTGAAGAGATGAGTCTTCAGTAAAGACTTAAAGGTTGAGACCGAGTTTGCGTCTCTGACATGGGTAGGCAGACCGTTCCATAAAAATGGAGCTCTATAGGAGAAAGCCCTGCCTCCAGCTGTTTGCTAAGAAATTCTAGGAACAATTAGGAGGCCTGCGTCTTGTGACCGTAGCGTGCGTGTAGGTATGTACGGCAGGACCAAATCAGAGAGATAGGTAGGAGCAAGCCCATGTAATGCTTTGTAGGTTAGCAGTAAAACCTTGAAATCAGCCCTTGCTTTGACAGGAAGCCAGTGTAGAGAGAGCATATGTGTTACTTTGACTTTGTTGGCTCTCCACTAGTCCACCAAGAAATAAATAAAGGAATTACGGTTGAATTTAATCACCCGACCTTTGTGCTAAATAATATGTCAACACCCCCTCCCCCATACACACACACACACACACACAAAGACACACACACACACACACACACGCATACCTACACACACCTTTTCTTATTTTCTTGCCTTCATACAGATAATATACAACCAAGTCTTATACAACATTCTACTGACTTTACTTTTCAAACCAGTGTTATCTTGAAGGACAATTCTGCAATCGCACGAGCTAGGGACATGCCTTTGATTGACATTTCATTGTAATGATGGCAATGCCTTGGAAGAGAAACACATATGGTCATGTTGTGTAGAGTGTTGCTCAGCATCCTATATTGGTACATTGTAAGACATTTGATGGTATATTTGACATTATATTGATAGAAAAACGTTCTTCCCACGCAACAAGATTAGTTGGAATGTATGAGTTTCTTTCATTTCTTTTTCACACCATTAACTTTTGGATGATGAATCCAATATGTGTTTCTGCAGAAATGTATGGTTTTAACGTATTTAACTTATTTTTTCAATTCTATTTATCCTGGAAACCCAATGCTATGTTTATTGCAATTTATGCAAACAGAACGAATACAACTGAAAGCAGCTGAGAATCGTAACAACATAACTATTTCCTCACAACGGATTGCTACAAGGCATTGAATTGCTATGTCATATACTTCTGAGTGAAATAATGTACTTCATTATAAAAAGTAATGGTTGCAGTAAAAAAAAAGAAACATTCCACAGTTGTGAAGTTGAAGTACATTTCTATATTCTCATCATCGATGTCCTCATCTCTTCAAGCACAATCAGTTTTAAATTGGGCCAAAATAGAGTTTTACTGTAGGTGAGGTCCTGACCCCTGGGAGACAAGGACTGTGAAGAGCCCTTACCTTATCAACACCACACTGCTGCTCCTACTCCCACTGTTTCTCTCGCTCTCTCTCTCTTTCTCTCCCTCGCTCTCTCGCTTTCTCCATTTTTCTTCCTCTCTCTCTCTCTCGCTCTCTCTCTCATACACTTCCTTTCTCTGTAGTTCTCTCTCCGCACTCTTTGTCTCCCACTTTAGTTTGGGGCGTCATGAAATGGATTTCCATGGCCGAGCAGACACACCCAAGCCTATTATCACCATTCGCAATGCCAAGGGGTGGAAAGCTCGTCGTCATTGGACTCTGGAGCAGTGGAAATGCATTCTCTGGAGTGATGAATCACGCTTCATCATCTGACAGTCCGACGGCCTAATCTGGGTTTGGCGGATGCCAGGAGAATGCTACCTGCCCGAATGCATAGTGCCAACAGTAAAGTTTGGTGGAAGAGGAATAGTGGTCTGTGGCTGTTTTTCATGGTTTGGGCTAGGCACCTTAGTTCCAGTGAAGGGAAATCTTAACGCTACAGCAGACAATGACATTCTAGAAGATTCTGTGCTTCCAACTTTGTGGCAACAGTTTGGGGAAGGCCCTTTCCTGTTTCAGCATGACACTGCCCCTGTGCACAAAGCGAGGTCAATACCGAAATGGTTTGTTGAGATCGGTGTGTAAGAACTTGACTAGCCTGCACAGAGCCCTGACCTCAACCCCATTGAACACCTTTGGGATGAATTGGAAGGCCGACTGCAAGCCAGGCCTAATCGCCCAACATCAGTGTCCGACCTCACTAATACTCTTGAGGCTGAATGGAAGGAAGTCCCCTCAGCAATGTTCCAACATCTAGTGGAAAGCCTTCCCAGAAGTCCCTGCACAATGTTCCAACATCTAGTGGAAATCCTTCCCAGAAGAGTGGAGGCTGTTATAGCAGCAAAGGGGGAACCAACTCCATATTAATGGCCTTGATTTTGGGATGAGATATTTGACAAGCAGGTGACCACATTGTGACGACCCTCCCACTCTGTCTGCCGAATTCTTTCTCTCTGTTCTTGTTTGGTGGGGTTAGGTGGGTGGAGCTGGGAGGGTCATCAGGGAAATGGGATACACCTGGGCTTGGGTGTGTCCCGGGGATATATACACCTTTCCCCCATACATCGAGGGGAAGCTCTCCACGCAGACACACTGTTCTTTTTGAATATAGGTTACATTATTTAATAAATATATGTTTGTTATTCCTTTATCTCCCTCTTTGTTACGGACTACGAGTCAGTTCATAGTGTATGTGTGTATTCCTGTCTGTGTATGTTTGTAATTCTTCTCTAACAGTGTCTCCAACCCACTCATAGCTTGTTTCAGGGTCCCCACATAAACAAACACACACACACACACACACACACACACACACACACACACACACACACACACACACACACACACACACACACACACACACACACACACACACACACACACTGTAGACCCCAATAAGCTGTCATTACTCAAAACTTTTGAGAAAACAAGTTGCACTTAATATATCTGAGTACCATTACTTAAAGTGATTTTGTAGTCATTACTCAAATCGATAGAGTCCCTGCATGGAGTCCAGTTTTGAGATGTATCCGTGTTATCACCCATGACTGTATTTGCTAGTGACATGGTCGCTGACTTCAATAATCTTCAGCCCTGTGGCCTTCACCAAGTAGGTTTGTAGGTGAATCTTTTAATTAATTAAACTCAAGATGACATTACATATATATTTGAGACCTATTGTAGTAAAATTCTGCTATCTTTCCCCCAAATCCCAGATTTTCTATTAAAAATCCTGGTTGAAGTAAAATACTACTTGAGTAAAAGTCTGAAAGTATTTGCTTTAAAATATACAGGACTTACAGTTGAAGTCGGAAGTTTACATGCTCCTTAGCCAAATACATTTAAACTCAGTTTTTCACAATTCCCGACATTTAATTCAAGTAAAAATTCCCTGTCTTAGGCCAGTTAGGATCACCACTTTATTTTAAGAATGTGAAATGTCAGAATAATAGTAGAGAGTGATTTATTTCAGCTTTTATTTCTTTCATCACATTCCCAGTGGGTCAGAAGTTTACATACACTCAATTAGTACTTGGTAGCATTGCATTTAAATAGTTTAACTTGGGTCAAACATTTTGGGTAGCCTTCCACAAGCTTCCTACAATAAGTTGGGTGAATTTTGGCCCATTTCTCCTGACAAGGCTGGTGTAACTGATTCTGATTCATGGGATTGAGGTCAGGGCTTTGTGATAGCCACTCCAATAACTTCACTTTGTTGTCCCTAAGCCATTTTGCCACAACTTTGGAAGTATGCTTGGGGTCATTGTCCATTTGGAAGACCCATTTGCGATCAGGCTTCAACTTACTGACTGATGTCTTGAGATGTTGCTTCAAATATGCACATAATTTTCCTCCTCATGATGCCATCTTTTTGTGAAGTGCACCAGTCCCTCCTGCAGCAAAGCACCCCCATAACATGATTCTGCCACCCCTATGCTTCACAGTTGGGATGGTGTCCTTCGGCTTGCAAGCCTCCCCCTTTTTCCTCCAAATATAACGATGGTCAATATGTCCAAACAGTTCTATTTTTGTTTCATCAGACCAGAGGACATTTCTCCAAAAAGTACAATCTTTGTCTCCATGTGCAATTGAAAACCGTAGTCTGGATTTTTATGGTGGCTTTGGAGCAGTGGCTTCTTCCTTGCTGAGCTGCCTTTCAGGTTATGTCGATATAGGACTCATTTTACTGTGGATATAGATACTTTTGTACCTGTTTCCTCCAGCATCTTCACAAGGTCCTTTGCTGTTGTTATGGGATTGATTTGCACCAAAGTACCTTCATCTCTAGGAGACAGAACGCATCTCCTCCCTGAGCGTTATGATGGCTGCCTGGTCCCATAGTGTTTATACTCGCTAACTATTGTTTGTACAAATGAACGGCATTTGGAAATTGCTCCCAAGGATGAACCACACTTGTGGAGGTCTACAATTGTTTTCTGAGGTCTTGGCTGATTTCTTTTGATTTTCCCAAGAAGTCAAGCAAAGAAGCAATGTGTTTGAAGGTAGGCTTTGAAATACATCCACAGGTACACCTCCAATTGACTCAAATGATGTCAATTAGCCTATCAGAAGCTTCTAAAGCCATGACATCTTTTTCTGGAATTTTCCAAGCTGTTTAAATGCACACTCAACTTAGTGTATGTAAACTTCTGAGTCACTGGTATTGTAATAGATTATTTAACTTATAATTTACAGTGACTGTAAATAATTATTGGAAAAATGACTTGTGTCACGCACAAAGTAGATGTCCTAACCGACTTGCCAAAACTATAGTTTTTTTAACAAGCAATTTGTGGAGTGGTTGAAGAACAAGTTTTAATGACTCCAACCTAAGTGTATGTACATTTTTGAATTCAACTGTAAGAATCAAAAGTACAAAATTAAAAGTACAAATCATTTAAAATTACTTACATTAAGCAAATGGCACCATTTTTTAATATGTTTTATTTATTTATGGAAAGCCAAGGGCACACCAACATCATTTACAAATAAAGCATGTGTGTTTAGTGAGTCCGCCAGATCAGAGGTAGAAGGGATGACCAGAGATTTTATCTTGATAATTGTGTGAATTGGACCCCTTATTTGTCAGCATTCAAAATGTAACAAGTACTTTTGGGTGTATGGAGTAAAAAGTCAATCATATTCTTTAGGAATGTAGTGAAGTAAAAGTAAAATTTGTCAAAAATATAAATAGTAAAGTACAGGTACCCCACAAAATTACTTAAGTTATATATATATTTTTTACTTAAGTACTTTACACCACTGCCCGCAACCATTATTCATAATGACTGTGACCTAAGCCATTGAAACTGGAACAACCATTATTCATAATGACTGTGACCTAAGCCATTGAAACTGGAACAACCATTATTCATAATGACTGTGACCTAAGCCATTGAAACTGGAACAACCATTATTCATAATGACTGTGACCTAAGCCATTGAAACTGGAACAACCATTATTCATAATGACTGTGACCTAAGCCATTGAAACTGGAACAACCATTATTCATAATGACTGTGACCTAAGCCATTGAAACTGGAACAACCATTATGCATAATGACTGTGACCTAAGCCATTGAAACTGGAACAACCATTATTCATAATGACTGTGACCTAACCATTGAAACTGGAACAACCATTATGCATAATGACTGTGACCTAAGCCATTGAAACTGGAACAACCATTTCAGTACAGGTGCAAAAAAATGTGTTTCAAAACATGTACATATGTTATCTTTGTGTAGCATAAGATGAATCAATCACTCAATGTACATGAAAAAACACTCTGGGGCATGTTGGGGACAAAGTTCATTTGCTATCATAACTTAAAAACATGTCAAGTATTGGTCCCATGTTTCATGGGCTGAAATAAAAGATCCCAGACATTTTTTTTCATATGCACAAAAAGCTTACATCCCCGTCCACCTCACAGGTCTTGTATATCAAGAAGCTTATTAAACAGCATGATCATTACACAGGTGCACTTTATGCTGGGGACAAAAGGCCACTCTAAAATGTGTGGTTTTATCAAACAACACAATGCCACAGATGTTTCAAGTTTCAAGGGAGCTGGCATGCTGACTGCAGGAATGTCCACCAGAGCTGTTTCCAGATAATTGACTGTTCATTTCCTCTACCATAAGCTGCCTCCAACATCATTTTAGAGAAGTTGGCTGGTGTATTTGGCCAACAGACACATATCTTTATTCCCAGTCATGTTAAATCCATAGATTATGTGTGCGTCTAGGACTGTTATGGTGACTTAATTACCACAAGTCATGAAGGTAGTCAAATTCCACATGACCATTTAGACATGGAAATTGGGCTTCTCCAAGCTCTTTTCTTTCACTAGGCAAGTCAGTTAAGAACAAATTATTATTTTCAATGACAGCCTAGGAACAGTGGGTTAACTGCCTGTTGAGGGACAGAACAACAGATTTGTACTTTATCAGCTCAGGGGTTTGAACTTGCAACCTTCCAGTTACTAGCCCAATGCTCTAAACACTAGGCTACCCTGCCTCTCTGATGCTGCTGATGGTCATTAGTAGCCTACCAAACTTGCTAACTGCCTGGTACTCAGCACTCTATTGTCTCTAATCACTCTGACATCAATGCAAATATTATCGGAAATCTAATCAAACACTTCCTAAGAGCCTAGCCATTTCTATAGGCTATGCAATTGCGTGAGAAAACAGAGTGATGGCCTCTATTTAAAAGAGGAGGATACCATCAGCTTTCTATAGGCTAGGCCTACTATATTTATTTCTCAACTTTCCTAACATTAAGGATATTTATTCTCTTTACAACAGGAGTAAAGCTTAAAATTAAGTACATTAATCTGCTTTACAGGGGGTGTAGATATCATGAGACAAGGCGAGACCCAGATGCAGACACAGGAGGCAGATGGTTGGAGTTACAATCTTTAATAATCCAAAAGGAGTAGGCAAGAGAATCATCGTGGACAGGGTGTGAAAGTAGAGCCTAACTGGCATACATTTTTTATTTTATTTTACATTTATTTAACTAGGCAAGTCAGTTAAGAACAAATTCTTATTTTCAATGACAGCCAAGGAACAGTGGGTTAACTGCCTGTTCAGGGGAAGAATGACAGATTCGTACCTTATCAGCATTGGGATTTGAACTTGCAGCCTTTCGGTTACTAGTCCAAAGCTCTAACCACTAGGCTACCCTGCCGCCACAAGCAGTGTGTGAGTAATAAAAGCATATAATATAATAATAAAAGCATTAAATGCATAATCACATTTGCAGTCACTTTTGATAATGGTGTTTTCCTGCTAATGGAACATTTGCGACTATAGACTACTGCCATGTGCGCATTGCTGCGATTATAATGTGAAGAAATAAACTAGTAGTTTTGCAACATTTTAAGCTAAATGTTCTGATCTGTTGAGTCATGCTCGTTGTGTAAAACAGTTTTTTTGGTGCTAGTGGTTGGGATCTATCGCATCCCACAACTGTCCCAGACTATGTTTGGAATATTTATTTCTCGCGCAGAATAGAATAGGTCAACTTTTGTAATATGTGGGATAGTAGATTGACATAGGCTAGTGCTTTTGTTGTTCGTTAGGCCTACTCATCTTGTTGGCGGAAGAAAAGTAAATGTGAACAGTTCTTCCAATACCTACAATATGCACCTCGGAAATGGATAACAACGCGCACAGTTGTGTCCCTGATGTGTCTGTCTTCACTTGTAGCCTGTGAGAAAGACCCGGTCATATGATGGAGAGCCATGTGAGTGAGAGGTGCTTCGGAGCACGCAGAAGGGAATTATAATTATTATATTCATCTCAAGGTCACAATGGCCACTGGCCGCAAAAGGCATGGATTTTTTTATGGGGCATTACGGCCACACAAAAGGGATGCCGCTGGGAAATTCAAGTCAAGTGCTGTGCAAAAGTGAGGACAGTCTGTGCAAAAAACAAAGCAGAGTTCATGCCTTTAATGCAACTTTTTTCAAATCATCATTAGAGTCGCATCATGCAATGTATTAAAAATCTAAACATATAGCCCAACGTTTGTAGAACAACTAAAGTTTGATGAATAACTCTAAATGAAGCATATTGGAATACCTATTTCTTTGTTAACCACTCAACACAGAATAGCCAAATGTTCCTACTTCCTCAAATCATTTGGAGAAAATATCCTTTCTATTTTATTCATCTTTGTTCAATTGTATTCTTCATACTATAAAATAATATAAAATAATGCCACAGAATTCTACGCAAATCTTGTCTGCTAAATTAACTAGTGTTGCCCACAGCCATATGGCATAGCCAGATGAGGACCTAACATAATGATAACTCAGAGTATGCTTTTCTGATCTGAAACAGACTACATTTTCTTCATATCATGTTTCTTTAGACCTGTCTAAAATAAATAATGGATTTATTGTGAAGGTGTAGGCTATATTACATGGAGTTATTGGACTTTTTCAAATGTAGATGTTCCAAAAGTCTGTCGAAGCCAGGAGATGCTAAATGTGTTTATGTTAATTAACGGTCAATTACCGTGAGAGCCCTATATGTGTCACACACACACAGACACATACAGACACATAGACAGACAGACAGACAGACAGACAGACAGACAGACAGACAGACAGACAGACAGACAGACAGACAGACAGACAGACAGACAGACAGACAGACAGACAGACAGACAGACAGACAGACAGACAGACAGACAGACTCACACGCAGGAAGTAAAACTGTTTACTTTGTGACATTTGCACATAGAACGTGTTGTCCTCAGTCCTATCTAAGTTTAAACTCTATGAAATGTAAAACTGTTTTACAACTATGTAACTGATCAATAACAGAATATAACTGAACACTTAAACAAATAAACCACATTTTGATATACCAGTAAGTACATAAACAGAACGGTTGGTTTTCCCAATTCTTTACACAATGATCTTGTACCACCTTTCCAATAAGGTAGTTAACCTCAGGACAAAGGACAATGAAGCAAAATGTATTTGGCCAGTCAGTTATTGTGAACGTATTGATGGAAAATATTCTTCAGTTAAAACTTTACAAAGTGATCACTCTGCCTCTCTTTTGGAAAAAGCTGAAGGATGGGCTTGGAGAAATGTAACCACTCTCAAATTCATAGACCGAGCTATAGATGCAAGGACTGACTATGATATCACAATTATAGTTTTAGGCTAAATAACGTTTGTTTACATTTACAATATTTATAAACAGAGTAAAACAAGCTTATATTTTGGGTTCAGATGTGGTGTGATAGTTGAACTAAGCTCATTCTAAGGTATTCAAAAGTTATATTCTTCAAGCATCAATGGGTAAATATGTAGTCCAAAAATGGACGTAGCAACTCCAGATTTCCCCTTTAAAGTGCAGTTCTTTCCCTGGTGGAAACTAGTATTCACCAGAGCAGATGAGAACCCTCTGACCCTGACTGAGCGGCTATGGGAAAGTTAGCTGGGAGAGCTGGGAATGACACTTAGATTGTTCCAAGTCCCCAGCACTCTTATCTTTGGATGCCAGACACCCCCCCGCACCATACACACACACACACACACACACACACACACACACACACACACACACACACACACACACACACACACACACACACAATACACACCCAGGCGCAAGGATCTGCCCACGCTTGCACATACATGCACTCGCAAAGACATTCACACCCTTCACTAAACACCCATGTGAACCAGTCATCTACCCACACACACATACATAACAACACTTCTGTGTACGTACATACCTGCCCACGCTTGCACACATTACACACATAAACTGAGACCTACACACTCCCACAGATGTGCTGCTTGCAAGCACAAAAATTCCCTACAATTCCGTCACATATATCACACTCATAGACATATGGTGCATATGCCCTCAGTCCCTTTTTCACCGTGAACACAAACACAGACAAAAACACGCATGCACACACACACACACACACACACACACACACAAAGATCCAATGCCTGCTTTAAAACAAACTTAGTGTTTTCTCACTCAGTCACACCCAGTCACACACACTGCCGTTCACCTCCCACTCATTGACACATACACACACACAGACCCTGCCAGTGTGTGTAGGTGTGTGTGCGGGGGTTTTGTAATAAGGAAGGCGAGGAGGACTTGGCTGATGGGGAGACGGGCCAGTAGATTAACAGGGTCTCTGGCAGCTGGGATAGAGGGAGAGAGAGAGAGAGAGAGAGAGAGAGAGAGAGAGAGAGATGGAGAGGGTGTGGGGCATGTCTACAAGCACGTGGGAGTATGAATGTGGATGTGTGTCTCTGTGTGCATATGTGTGAGTGACTGAGTGAGGGAGTGAGTAAGAGAGAGAGAGGCTTGTGGTTGTGTGTGCGTGTTCTTAAGATACAGAGAGAGAGGCTTGTGGTTGTGTATGCGTGTGCTTAAGACACAGAGAGAGAGGCTTGACTTTGTGGTGTGTGGTTGTGTGTCTAAAAGGATGATAGAGAAGCCCAGCTCAGAGGTGTGTGTGTGTGTTTGAATGAGGCCTGGCTCACTTGTTTTGTTGCATGGGTGTGTTCATCCCAGAGTCAGGGGCTGGCTGGCCCTGCCCAGGCCTTGAGGAGGAGGAGTTAGTGTAATTGGGGAAAGTTGCCGCTGCCCACCCAAGGCCAGAAACACTGCAGTACAGACCTAGGAGAGAGGAGGGAGGAGAGGAAGAGCTGGAATGTTGGAAGCTGTTATAGACTATTGAAAAAAGAGCCAATTATCAAGCCACATATAGCTGCATTTTGCATTCCATGTGTTAAATATCTACACTGAATGCTAGTACATAAACAAACATTGTTGTGTTTTGTCTGGGAGAGAGAGAGACAGACAGAGAGAGAGAGAAAGAGAGAAAAAAAAAGCGACAGAAACACAGAGAGAGAGAGAGAGAGAGAGAGTAGGCAGGGGAACTATGGGTAATTGCCAGGCCTGCCCGGCAGTCTATCTGCCTGGGAGACTGGGAGAGGGGGGTCAGGGAGAGGTGAGCCAGAAGCGTGGGGGACGGCCGGGGCTGCAGGCTGCTGTGTGGAGTGCATGGGCGTAGGGAACGCAGGGTCTACCTGTCCCTGAGGAATAGCCATCGATACAGCCTGGCTGTTGCTGCTCTCTACTGCACCAGGCATCACCTCTGGCTGTGTGCGTACATGTTTTACTATACTTGTGAGTACCAGAAGTCCTCACAAGAATAGTACATCAACAAAAAATCTGAGAAGTGAGGTCATTTTGCAGGTCCTCACTTTTAAAAAGGCTATTTTAGGTTTAGGGGTTAGGTTTAGGGTTAGAATTAGGGTTAGGTGTGTGTGCATGCGTGCGTTTCTCTCTCCCTCTCTACAAAAGTTTTGATATTAAATTAATGTGTTAATTGACACTATTTTGACTCTCACGTAAGGCATTGAGGACAATCAAAGTGAAGCAAATACGTCCCGAACTGATCGTTATCCTTATTAACAGCTAAACCAGGAAGTGAAGAGAAGACACTTTTCCTTCCAGACACCAATTATCACATTCACACAGGTGAGAAAATGAGAGCATGCTGCAACTGTCTACAAGATAGTTAGAATAACTCCTTCTTGAGTTCTTATTGAAGTCTTATATTGTATTCTACGACCACAATGTTGTCTTGTGTAGGCTTAATTCCCCCCAATTGGTACCTAATTTCCACCTAGAGTTCATTAAAGGGAGACTAGTCATTTATATCATAGTGACACAGGAAGAAATAGACACAGACAAATGAAGAACATGGCTTGGTTCTTCTGTCTATCACGTTACCTTAATGACCCTTCTTCTCGTTGCTTCACAACACTGCATCCTACTACAGGTTAAAAGACTCCCACATCACTACACTACAGGGAATTTGCATTTCAAATGGTCTCCCCCTCAACTAACGCACCACCGAGCTTCATCCACTCTCCTCTTATACCTGGTAGTCTATTGTTCCAGTGAAGGAGGAAATAGGCCTCTGTGTTGAGCGTCTGTTAGCTGCTTTCATCTGGGCCTCCTCTGCTGTTCATCTGATTACGTTTCATCTGAATGGGCTGCGGATGCATTTACCGAAGTGGCTTTCATTCTCATGTGATTCACCTCAACAAAACACTGCCAGGCCCTTATCAAGACCCAGCTTCTACCTAAACCTTACGGCGAGACTCTCTAATGGAATACCTCCAATAAGTACGCAACCGCATGAATTCATCCCTCTGAACCTGTATTACAGGCCAGACCAGTACTATAGAACCCTGGTCATTCTTGTGACGTAAAGGCCGTGTTAGCCCATTGAGCTAAACGTCTAGGCATTAGTCTTGAAACAAAACTGAGTTTGACTAATGACGATCCCTGCCTAAACTAGAAAAGAAATAATAGGAAATAAATAAAGACGGCTCGGTGTGTAGATATATACAAGAGGAAAAGGGACATAAAAACAGAGAACCTTAGATGATGACACCCTCATCCAATTGGCAGAAAATGGGATGAGAATTAGATTAAAAGCATAAATATGCGAATCCCTGTTCGCCGGTTGTAACGATACATTCCTCCTGCTCAGGAGGAATGTTTGCCACCCCTGGTCTAGATTAGGGGGTCGTTGGTTCAAATCATGGCTGCCATACTAGTGCCAGAGAATGGAAATGTACTAAATGTCACGCTGTAGGTAAATGCATTGGTTACACTTTATATATATATATATATGTATATATATATATATATATATATAGAGAGAGAGAGATAGAGAGACCCACAACCAGTGAATTATATGATATTTAATTTTATTCTGTTACTGTGGCATAATGAGCTCCACTGTTGCTTTAACTCATATCTAATAAGGAGCAGGATTTTTAGAGTTACATGAAGAGAGAAGGCTGGAGGATTAAAAATGAATCAGAAATATGAATAAACCATTTAATAAGAAATAACCTGGATGGGGAAGGATGAGGTTTCTAAAGTGAGTCCCTACTCTTTGTGATCTGGAATACTTGACTGTGATCTTTCTCTCTCTCTCTCTCTCTCTCTCTCTCTCTCTCTCTCTCTCTCTCTCTCTCTCTCTCCCTCTGTCTTGATAAAATTGGGACGCCTTGCCAGTGCCCAATGGCTACTTATGTCTCAGATCTGACGTGGTGCAAGTCTTCCAGAAAAAAACATGTTACAATATTTTGTTTCACCGTTGGCCAGTTTTTCGTATTGTTGAAAGAAGAGCCACACGTTTGGCAGTGTGTGTGTGTGCGTTTTTTTGTTTCAAAGCTCTGCTCTGCATGTTTTTTTTTTTTTAGGGATGAGAGAAACAAAGAGTTCCGTCATGTCTTCCCTAGGCTGTTAGCTGGAGCTGGCCTACTTCCTAAAAATAGCTTCTGATACCGAGGAAGATTAAGAGTTTTAAATGTACTTCCCGCTATCACTCTCTCTGTGTCTCTCTTTCCCCTCCAAACTAAAACTGAACATTGAGAACCCTGTTTATGTTTAATCTCTGGCTGCTAAAGTCGGATAGAACCAAGGCTACTTCAACCTGATTTTTTGTGAATGTATTTGTATAATAAGACTCATATTCTAATGTCACACAACCCAATGATTCTGATATCGATGGACTGTGATGCAACAGGTTATGGATGTTGTTTCCTCTGACAGGATCTATTTGATCATCAATCAACATTGAGTCTGTCTGACTATCAGTGCTTGTCGGAAATAACGCCTCCTGTCCATGGGAAACGTTTCATGAGGTAAATAGGGGGAGGGGAGAGAGAGAGGAGGGGGAGGGAGGGAGAGAGAGAGAGGAGAGGGAGGGAGAGAGAGAGAGAGAGAGAGAGAGAGAGAGAGAGAGAGAGGGAGGGAGGGAGGGGACAGAGGAGAAGAGAACTGAAGGGAGAGAGAGGGAATGAGAGGAAGAGGAGGAGAAAAGATATGAAGGGAAAAGAGAGAGGGCGAGGTGGAGCCCATCCCTGGTGTCTGCTAGTAAAATGTGTGTGTATGTGTGATGGAGGCTGATCCAGGACCTGTGTATGTGTGGTTGGAGAGGCTGCCTGCCTGCCTGCCAACTGAATCACTCAGCGTGGGAGTGTAAATATCCTCAAAGAGTAGTCTGTAGTCCCTGCTGCATGTGGGACCTCTCGCTCTGTCACTGTTTCTCCATCTCCCTCCTGTAGTTCATCTTTCTTCTTCCTCTCAGTCTCCCAGCACTAGTCCCTCTCCCCTGCACTTTCTCTCCCTCTACCTCTCTACCTTTATCTCTCTCCTATCTCTCTGTCTCTCTCTCTTTTTATCCATCTCCCCCTCAGTCTCCCTCCTGTTCACCTATCGGCACCAGTCCCTCCCTCCCTCCCTCCCTCCCTCCCTCCCTCCCTCCCTCCCTCCCTCCCTCCCTCCCTCCCTCCCTCCCTCCCTCCCTCCCTCCCTCCCTCCCTCCCTCCCTCCCTCCCTCCCTCCCTCCCTCCCTCCCTCCCTCCCTCCCTCCCTCCCTCCCTCCCTCATTTCTCTCTCCTTCCATCTCTCTTAGATGTCTCTCTCGTTCTGTGAAAAGAACTCTGTCACTGGACATTGTCGATTTATCAGAATGGTTTGGAGTTTTAGTGTAAGTGTCCCCTGTATTGTTTTGTCAGCATCTTGATGGCACTATTGTATACGTAGCCAAACACAATTTATTATCTGAATGTTGTTGTTTTGTTGTTGTTACTATTCTATTACAGTGGGATTGAGAAAAATGAGTGAAAGCGTGGCAATGGAAAAAAATTAAATTAGCCGGCAAAAATATTTAATAATAGAGTGAAGGTTGTCCACAAGACAATATACAGTACAGAATAGCCTACATAATGCTTGGGGAAGCCGTGTCTCTATTTGGCTGGCAAAGCTAATTGCCAGTGGGGTGTAGGCTTATTCAGGAACGTCATGCACCCCAAAAATCTGAGGGGCCACAACATTTGTGAGGATGGCTGTGGGTTGGTTCCAAGGGGGGATAGCAGTGGTGGGGAAAGTAACCAATTGTCATACTTGAGTAAAAGTAAATATCCCATAATAGACAATGACTCAATTAAAAGTAAAAGTCACCCAGTAAAATTCTACTCTAGTAAAAGTCTAAAAGTATTTGCTTTCAAATATACTTAAGTATCAAAAGTAAATGTAATTACTAAAATATACTTAAGTATCAAAAGTAAAAGTAAAAGTAGAAATAATTTCAAATTCCTTATATTAAGCAAACCAGAAGGCAACATTTTCTTGTTTTTTAAATTTACGGATAGAGGCACACTCTAACATTCAGGCGTAAATTACAATGAAGAATGTGTGTTTAGTGAGTCTGCCAGATCAGAAGCAGTAGGGATTACCAGGGATGTTCTGTTGATAAGTGTATGAATTGGACCATTTTCCTGTCCTGCTAAGCATTCAAAATGTAACGAGTACTTTTGGGTGTCAGGGCTTATGTAAGGAGTAAGAAGTACAATATTTTCACAAGGAATGTAGTGAAGTAGAAGTAAAATAGTAAAAATATAAATTGTAAAGTAAAGTACAGATACCCCCCACCCCCCCCCAAAAAATAGAGAGTATTTTTTACTTAAGTACTTTACACCACTGGGGGCTAGGGCCCCTATCTGTTGGGGGATTTTGCATGTGAAACAGCTTTTTCCTGCAATTTAGAGACATAATTATTATGCTTGATTCTATGTAAAAAAAAAAAAATGTCTGCATGTCTAAGCATACCTCTTGAGGTGACTGTGTCCTGACTAGTTTCTTTTTTTTTAGCAACTAAATATGCTTCTCTGCAACTCTGCTAAAATCTGGGTAAAATGTATAAAGGAATGTGAGTCTTATTCAGTCCATTTAGTTATTGCTTGCTTTTCTTAAGTCTACCAACCTTGCCAGCTACTCCAACTTGTTAGACAGCCTGAAATAGCTTCTTGGTAGCTAGGATGTTGGGAACCTATCTGTGCTAGCTAAAGACAACTTCAGAAAATTGCTAGGTGGCTAGTAGTATGCTAGTAGGACTACACTGTAATAAATTGCTGGAAATATACAGCAAATCATTTACAGTTAGCTACTATGATTTTACAGTAAATTTTACAGTAAAGCACTGAATTACCTGTTGTGCAGTATATTTAGAGCAGTGTACTGTGAATTATGGTGCGTTGTGGGAAAATGTTGTTGCGGGGAAATAATCTCTGGCTCATTAACATATTTTGAGGCGTGCCTTGAAAGAGGCTATAGTTTGTTGTACCCGTTAGAGAGAATGCTGTACCAATGGAACTGATATGTGGTAGTAGTGCCTTAGCAATTGAATGTGTGTAGGTACAGATCAGATTGGCAGTAATTCTTACATCTTTACTGGTTGAGTGTCATCCCCTTTAATTATGGCCAGATTGCAAGCTATGGTTTAGGCCTCTAGCAGTGTAAGTGATATAAAACACAGAATATTCATAAAAATGCTGCACTCTACATATACCAAGCAGCCAACCTGCTTGTACAAATTATATGTAATTACAGTAAAATACCAACATTATGATTACAGTAGCATTTACTTTATTTCAGTATAGTAGGCTAATTTTACTGTATTGTTGCTCTGATGTTACACTAACTTACAGGAAGCTGGTGGCAAGTTACTGTGAATATTATAGTAACGTAAGAGTTCAGGTGGTTGTTGGTGCTTCAACAAACAAAGGAGAGGAGGGGTGCTCAACAACAATGACAAAAATCATGAGGTAAAAAGAGTTGGAGCGCTCTGAGATCGATTTATTTACAGTAACGTAATTGGCACTAGCCAGAGATGGTTAAAGATACATCAAAATACCAAATACCTTGAACAATGTATCATTAACTAAAACATTCCTAATAATGATTACAGAAAAACGTTTCACTTGCTGTTACTGTGTTTTTTAAAACCAACCTTAGTTCAATGCACTTACTGTACTGTGCTCATTCGAGTAATGTCCAGCAATGTGCTTTGCAGGTGTTCCTTTGGACATTTTGGTCATTTTGCAGACGTTCTTATTCAAAGAGACTAAGGCAGATTAACAAGAACACACCACAAGGAAAAAGATTATGCTACTGTTACTGAGAATGTTGTTGAAGTTAAGTGGGCTACTTGCAAGTTTATTTTTGTATTGGAAAACCACCTCTCTAGCTTTATCTCTCTCTCCTGGCTCTCTGTCTCTTTATCCACCCCCCCGTTTACCTATCCTCTCAGCACCAGTCCCTCTCCCCATTGCTCTCTTTCTCCCTTCCTCTCCTCTCTCCCTCTCTCCTTGTTCTGTGTCACTGGACATTGTCAATTTATCAGAATGGTTTGGAGTTTTAGTGTAAGTGTCCCCTGTATTGTCTTGTCAGCATCTTGATATCACTACTGTATACGTAGCCGAACACAATTTGTTCTCTGAAGGTTGTTGTTTTGTTGTTGTTACTATTCTATGGGCGGCAGGTAGCCTAGTGGTTAGAACATTGGGCCAGAAACCGAAAAGGTTGCTAGATTGAATCCCCGAGCTGACAAGGTAACAGTCTGCCGTTCTGCTCCTGAACAAGGCAGTTAACCCACTGTTCCTAGGCTGTCATTGTCAATAAGAATTTGTTCTTAACTGACTTGTCTAGTTAAATAAATAAAAAATATTGTGGGACTGAGAAAGGTGGCAATGGAAAACACCTGAATAGCAAAAATACTTAATAATAGAGTGAAGGTTGTCCGCAAGACATCTGCAACAGTTTACTAACCACTGTGTGTCCAGTAATGCACGGTACATTCTAGAAATACAGCATGTTTCTCTAGTCAGGTGTTACAGTGTAATGCTGTACATTTGTGTTTCAGTAAAGGTCCTGTAAATCTACAGTAATTTACTGGCTTCTGTGCAGCCAGTATTTTACTGTAAATGTATAGCAACTTACTGGCTACTGTGGTGCCAGTAATTTACTGTAAAAACAATTACTGGAAATATTTTGCAGTGTACAGATAAATGTAACAATGTACTTTATTTATTTATTTACTTTTTACGGCATGTGCCCCTGTACTCACTGTGATGAGCATGACGCCTCTGGGCCTATTTTCAGTACAACTGGCTTTTTAAAAAGCATCTGAAGCCTGTGTGTGGTGACGCGCCAGCATCTCCCTCCCTTCCCTGCTTACCGCGGTCGCTGCCTGGTGTGACATGATGCTTGGTATTCCATGCAGCAGCCTCCCACGCCCCGCAGCCACCCACGCCAGGATCTGCGTCACGCAGCCGCGTGGGAGTGAGAGAGAAATGTAGCAAGAGAGGAGCAACCAACTCGGAACAGTAGGGGAGTAGGGATAAACCAACACTTAGCAGGTCCTTTATACTAAACTTCTATTGCCCACACTCGTTTTGCTTCTCGCGGTGAGGGGAGAATTGAAGAGCAAGAAAGGAAAGGAAGGTTGGATGAGCGGTGCGAAGAGTTCTGCAGGTACGCGCCCGCGGTGGCCGCTTTCTTTCAATTTCTAGCAGGGAGCAAATTTGAGATGCGTCCATAGATTGACTAGACAATATGCTAAAGACAGACAACTTTAGATTGGACTTTTAATGGCCTAAATAATTGTGTGGACATGGGACAGCATTACGGATAATATAAAGAAGAGAGATAGGCTAGGACACTCGTTTATACTAGCCTATTGATGAATATTATTGATGAAGAGAGTGCACATCCTACTGTAACTAAGGCTCATTCATTCTGTTGGCACAACATTACGACGTTTTGTATGACTTTTATCTGGGGAACGTGGAGTTTTGCACTGTGCGCTGAGCTACACTGGCAGACAGTAGAAACAGGATGTTTATTTATGTTTTTACTCTCGGAGTGGGAGACGCAAACCCGTTTATTCCCGGGCGCGGGGACGGTGGGAGTCTATCCGCAGCTGTGTAAAGAAAGCATCTGCTTGCTCCCTCCCTCGCTTCTGTCGTTTTCCCACAATGACTTAAATAACGTATGCTTTCCTTGTGGATTTTAAGCCTAGTTGGCATTGACTACGTGATTGAGAACTTATTTGGTGCATAGGCCTGCTTGATTCAATGCTTTCCAATAAGGAAGTGAGATATGCTATCCTGGGAAGTCAATTGTAAAGCATGCTTTCTCATGATATCAGGGATGATAGTCATCAGATTTAAACTAATTTGAGATGAAATGATGATCAATTCGAACAGCGAGAGCAGGATTTGAACCAATGACTCTGCAGTTACAGGGCCAGTGCAGAAGCCTACCTCCCCTGTGCCATAAAGGTCAGGACATCTTGGCATAAAAGTCACCTAACAGGGAGCCCAGATAGGAGGAACACATTTCCTGGGAGAAACTGAGGGATTATCCCACCACTGTCACCTTTGTAGTGTTCTGGCAAAGGGGTTTCCTCTGATTTTCAGTTTTACTTTTTGCATAGTCTACAACTACCTTTTTTTTTAAAGACCGTGATTCATACTAGTGTTAGTTAATTGGACATTTTAAAGGTTTTCAAGTCAGAAGTAAGCGTACCCAAACACCAGCTAGAACATCCAGTAATAAATGTTTCTCCGAAAATCACTGTTTTCCTTGTCTTTGAACTAAAGGGGTACGTTTTTAAAGTGATTGTATATTTGTAGATAGGCTTTATTCAGTGTATTTTAATTCCATGACTAATATTGCAGGACTCAGGAGGTGCTGAAGAGGTGGATCTAAGAGATTTGAAAGTCTATGTTTGAAATAAAAAAATAAGTCACCAATTACGATTCCAAACGTATATTTATTATCATTTAGAAATAGCATTTGTCAAATCTTTTACTAAATGATATTGCTCTAAACGTGCACAAATTCCCATAGGAACACGGCCATTTTAAAAGCGCCGGGCTTGTGCAACGTGCCATGGCTTCATTTTTCCTCTTACAGGAATGATGGTCATAAACATACGAGGAGAAAGCTGACGTTTCTACCTACTGTATCCATTGATGTAAATATATGCTCTGTCCGATTCCCAGTTCGTCCACTAGATAGCAGTAGGAGATCACATGACGTCTCTTGTCCTCTTGAAACCAGTTGTGTCTGGTTTGGGTAGTGAGTCACTGTGCCAAAAACGGCTGAACTGATTTTGAAGCCTGACATCTTAAAATGACCCGAGCAATTAAAAATAAATAAGACAAGACAGGTGAAGAAACACTTCAAACTTCTGTTCCCATTCACTTTTCCAATTGTAAACGAGTGAGATAGATCATGGAGGTTGTGGAGGACGCATAGAAGGTAATGTGGATGGGGAAGGAAATTCAGTGCTTTACAATGACCATCAGGCGGTACCCTTTCCATGCATACTACAGGGCCCTCAAACAACCACTCAAGAGTTTAACAGGTTAATATGTCATTTGAGAGTACTTTCCCAGAAACTGCTGTGAAGAGGCAATGGCCAGAAGCCCTCCAATGTTATCACACGTTTGGTGAGGGCTCTGATGAGGTTGTACAGCCTAAATGGGTTTCAGCAACCACCCCTATAAAGTCCAGCGTCTGTGTTAAATATTCAGCTTGAGTACAGCACGACCTAACTGTCTCTGCAGCACTGACAAATTGACCTTTTTTCTCCTTCGGATGATTCTTTACAGAACACGGTGGTTCGTTTGAGAAAGTTAGAGGTAGTCGATGCCATGTGCTGTTTCTGAGAATAGCCAAAACACTGGATGCTTAGAGGGGTTTTGGGAGAGGAGCAACTGCTTCAATCTCTGATATTAAGGCGGACATGTGACTCAATCAACAATATCACAATGGAGCTTGAAAAGTTGATAACCAAAACAGACAGAAACAGACAAATGAATTGATTTCATATCGTCCATGTATCATGTGCGAAGGCACCAGTTCTACTGTATCTGTCGAGTAGAACACATAGCAGTACAGCAAGGTGTCCTATCCACCACGCAACTGGAAATGTAAATTGCATCGCATATTGGTTAGGTCTGATCTTTCGTCTTTATTGCAGGGCCAGAGAGGGTGAACACCGAAGCAATTTATCACTGTCCACAAACACCTAGTCCACATGAAACAAGGGGACTGTTCACCCGTCTCAGTGTTCTGTTTCAAATTCAGCTTCTAAGGAAGGACAGAAAAAAACCTGTCTGTTATTATAAACGGCAGCGTCCATCCTGTGTGTCTTTGATCGGTAGTGTGTTCGGTAAAGGTGTGTGTGGTGTGGGTAGGTGTGAGGCACGCTCCATCAGGGGTATAAAAAAAAAGGAAGCCCCTTTCGGGCACGTGTTTGTCTAGATAAGGCTGACTCGCGGACAGGGAGAAGAAGAGTTACAGAGTGGGGAAGAGAGTAAATGTGATTTAAAAACAGACTGATGATGGGGGGGTCTTCAGCCAGGTGATATGCTGACATTAGGTTTGTGCGAGCTGCACTCGTCCTCTACCCTTCACCCCCTGCCGACTGGGCAAAACGGGCTGAATCAGTGTTGTTTCCACATTATTTCACCCAAGAAATTCATTGTGATGATGTTGAATCAACGTGGAAAACTACAAAAAGTAATCAGTTTAAGGGAATTGTATATTTTTGTCACCCAAATGTTCAACTAAATCCAATGGCATGGGGAATTCTTTTGTTGATTTCACGTTAGTTGACAACTCAACCAGATGTAAAGCAATACTAGATGTTGAACTGGCGTCTGTGCCCAGTGGGTGTCCACTTTTTGAATCGAGTTGTCAACAGACTCCATTCAGTACTGGGACTCAGCCACAGAGTGTGAGAGGAGGCACAGTGTCACAGTAATGATCCGTTGATGAGGGGGAAAATACTGGCTACTGGGTATAACTAGCAATAATATGTCAGCCAAACATTATATGGCTGGTCCAAGGGATAGAGCTAATTAGAACTGCACATCGGGATAGGCAGAAGTGTGAGTGTGTGTGTGTGTGTGTGTGCGCGTGCGTGCGTGGAGGGCATAGCTTAAGTGGAGGGTGAGTCAAATCTAAATGGGTCTCTGTGCTAGCCAGCAACCTGCCCTGTATCCCACTGTCACCCTTGCTCTATTTCACTCCCCTCACTGGCTGTGTTAGGTAGCTATAAAATGTACTGGGGACAGGGAGTGGGGGAAGAATGCACACACGCACGCACAGTGGTTGACTCCATGCTGAGAGAGAGAGAGAGAGAGAGACCACCTACGTGTGCTGCAGAGGTGGCGTCTGGTATGTGACTCTCCCTCGTCTCCAGGAGTGTGGCAGGCTGGGCTCTCCTTAAGCTGTGTTCAGATCTGCCCGTCTGACTAATAATGCACCATTATCACAGCTTCACATTCTTTATTCTGCTAATCTAGCGCCACTACTTTATACCTCACACCCGGAAAGGCTAATCTACAATACTTATTGGTTAGGCTGTAGTAGTATGTGTTTTTTTTGTTTTTTTTGCTGTGTTTGTATGTTCATAGACTATTTATGATTTATTTGTTTTTCAAGGTTTCAGATCTGAGCTGTGCTTTGTTTCTCTGGAGGTTGATTTGCCTGTGTGTTTCGGTCAGGGATGGCGGCGGCGTTGCCCAGGACCCTGGGGGAGCTCCAGCTCTACAGGATCCTCCAGAGGGCCAACCTGCTGTCCTACTACGAGGCCTTCATCCAGCAGGGCGGCGATGACGTGCAGCAGCTGTGTGAGGCGGCCGAGGAGGAGTTCCTGGAGATCATGGCCCTGGTGGGCATGGCCAGCAAGCCCCTGCATGTGAGGAGGCTCCAGAAGGCCCTGCGAGACTGGGTCACCAACCCGGCCCTGTTCAACCAGCCCCTGGCCTCTCTCCCTGTCTGCAGCATCCCTGTCTACAAGCTAGAAGCTAACGGTAATGCTAACGCTAGCACCCACGTCAAAGTGCCCAAACTTCAGGCGTCAGCGTGTGTGGGTGAGCCCAGGAGAGGCGAAGCGTCGGCGTCAGTGGTGGGGGGCGAGGGGGGAGGGGGTTCGACCTCAGGGTCTCCACTGCAGAGGGTCAGTGAGCCCCGCTTCTGGGCCTCCTTGTCCTCCCACGGCGGGGGAGGGGGAGCGGAGAGCGAGCGCAGCCTGTCCCCAGCAGAGTTGACCCTGGGTCTGGCTTCCCCCTCGTCCCCCCGCGGCGAGGAGGTACTAGATGCCGCGGCGTTGCGGTCGGTGGTGGAGTGTGTGGAGCGGCTGGCCCAGGCGCTGCCTCGGAGCGATCCGGCCGACGTGAAGGAGGGGCTGCGGGGCAACAAGAAGCTGGCCAAGATGATCTGCCACATCCTGGACATGGACGAGGACGACCCGAGGAGGGCGGAGGAGATACGCAAGTACAGTGCCATCTACGGACGCTTCGACTCCAAGAGGAAGGATGGCAAGCAACTTACGCTGCACGAGGTAGAGGGGGAAGAGGGTGTGTGTTTCTGGCTATCGCTGTGTAAGGAGTACAACATTTTCAGATGTGTGTTCGCTGCTGCTCTGCTTTAGATACGTTTGACCACGTGGTTTCAGAGAACCTGCTTTATAACTGCATAGAACAGTATCCTTATACCGCCACTCTCTTCTTCTCTCCCTCTTCCCCTCTTCTCCTCCCCCTCTCTTCCTCCCATACCTCTTATTCCGTCTCTCTCTCTCTCTCTCTCTCTCTCTCTCTCTCTCTCTCTCTCTCTCTCTCTCTCTGTCTCTGTCTCTCTGTCTCTGTCTAGCTGACAGTGAATGAGGCAGCAGCTCAGTTGTGTATGAAGGAGGTGTCCCTGCTGACCAGGAGAGATGAGCTGTTTGGTCTGGCTAGACAGGTCTCCCGGGAGGTCACCTACAAATACACCTACAGGACCAGCAAGTGAGAACAGCTGCCACACACACACACACATCTTGAGGATGAATGGTAATACATTAATGTGACTGGGTGAAATGCTTCTCATGAATGGTTGATGAACAAAGTTGAAGTAAAAAATGTCACCCGATTTATTGAGTATCAGATATGGTGCTCCATCCTCGTAGTTGCCAACCGGGAAGTGTGTTTGCTTGTGTGTTTGCGTATGTATTTCTGTGTGTGTGTGTATGTGCTTGCCACTTCCCTCTCACTGCTTCTAGATGACAGGTTTAATCTGACATGCAGGTGCTTCCTGACTGGCAACCACAAAGATGGAAAATTCCACCCAGCGCCACATGTCTCTCTCACTTGTTCTTGTAATGATGATGTTGCATGTTGATTCATAAATCATTCTTTTGGAATGATCATTCATTGGTGTTGCACCAGAGGTTAAAGGGAAATGAATAAACATTTTACAATGTTTTACAGGAGTTTCCATATTTAAAATTATTTTCTTGAGGCATTACAGATCAAGAAACGGTTATCCTGTACACTATTAGAAGGGTTATGCTCTTTGAAATGTTCATCTTCTGAATTCTCTCTCGCTCTCCCTCTGTCTTATTCTCTTTCTCTGTCTCTTTTTCTCTCTCTCCCTGTTTGTCTCTCTCCCTATCTCTTTCTCTCCTGTAGGTCCCGATGTGGTGATAGAGATGAGATTTCTCCCAAGAGGATTAAAACAGAGGTGAGCCCATCTCTTTCTCACCGCATCATCCAACGACCACAGAGCTTTCCACAGAGTTTGACCTTATATAAGTTAAAGCTCACTCCTATATCCCCAGTTTCCTAACACCTGTGTGCTGTTAGATTAGAAAGGGTAAATCCCTTAACAATCCTGGATTCCCACAGACCGATAGTGCATGGTTCTGGATGGGTGTGTCCAGTGCCTTTTGTTTGCATAGCTGCCTGTCAGCCAGCTTGGCCGTGTATATGGGGCTCGGCGGACAGGGGGCGTGTCCCTCAAGACTACTGGGTGTCATAATGCAGGGGAAAGATCAAAGTTCACCGGAATAAAAACTTCCTCTGTCGAATCGGGTCACCTCCTCCTCCACGCCTTACGTAACGCCCTGAGGACCCACAGTGAGAGATTGACTGACACACCTCGCTGCATCCACTCCTTGTCTTTTGAAGTGGGTTGGATACCGCGAAGTAGAGGGCTTTGTCTGTCAGTGTGTCAATGCTTCTCTAGTTCCGTTCCTCATCGTGTGTTGAGTAAAGAGTTCCCCCAGAAACTCCTCTGAGTTGTTTTTGAGTTGTTCAGTAAAGAGCGTCTTTGTGTAGGGAACTGTTGTGAGCTGAGCTTATGGCAGCTGTCCATTCATCTCCCTCCAGTGGTATGTTTGATGACGGTCCAAATCTCTGATGTGAGTGAGCTTCCCCTACGCCTCCACAGACCAGGGGTGGGCCAGGGTGGGACTAGCTAGCAGGCCCACGCCCCCTCCCCCATCACCTTCCCCCTGTTTCTCAGTCCTCCGGGGCAGCCACATAGCAGACCTTGCTAGAACAAATACAGTTATTTGTTTGAATGAATGAATGTGTTGAAGTGGATTGTTTTCATCGAAAATATATTTCCTGGAATTTATTGGAGACTACTGAAGATATTTGCAACAGATGTAGGATCTTAATTTGATCACTCTTTTGTTGCTGCAAATGTTCCTGCACAGCAGGCAATGTAAACCTATAGTGTATACAAGGTTAAAAAGGCTTCTAAAGTTTGTAATTTACACATTAAAATGCCCTAATAAATGAATTATAATCCACATTATAATTCAACATTTCCTGTTGTTGCAGAATTCTTTTCCTGCTGTAGAAAATGGCCTCAAATTAAGATCTGTACATACATGACACACCTTTTCAGTTTTTCAAATATTTTTGTGGCACTTTTCTCTTACTAAAGGCGAATTATTCTCACAACCTGGTTGTTTTCTTTTAACAACATGTTACTGTGTGTCCTTGAGATGAAGTTTTACATATTTATCTCCACAAAGGACTTAACTGGAGTTAACCATGGAGAGTTAGAAAATTAATCCCCACCCACTCTTCTGCCCTACCCCCGTCTCAAACAAACACACACACACACACACACACACACACACACACACACACACACACACACACACACACACACACACACACACACACACACACACACACACACACACACACAACTGCCACCCTCCCATTAAGAGCCAGCCACACGCCCACATGGACAACACAAAAGCCCAAATGAGCTCAGTCACGCCTACCCATAGTCCTGAGGTTTACATGACATCACCGCATGGGCGCGCTCAGAACCACCCACCTCCATGCACTTGCGCAGTTGGGTTGTCCGCACACACGATACTCATATGCTCTTTTTCTCTCTGTCTTTCCCAATCTTTCACATACACACACTCTGACTCCACACCTTCTGTGGGTGCTGTGAAGGTGTGATAAATCATAAGGTGTGGCGGTAGAGTGAGCTCAGATTTACGTCACTTGTAGACATGTGTTAACCTTCCCCCAACATCCTCCACAAACCCTGTACAGAGACGAGGGACAGCCCCCTCAACCCAACCCAACCTGGCAACCCACTGTCTCCTTATTCAGACCTCAATTTCAACTTCAGAATCCGATAAACAGATCTAAGGGTAAACATACTGAAAATATAACAGTTATTTTTCACAGGAGATAAGTGTGACAAGCATCCCCTGGTGAGACTGGGTGACATTATTTCAGCTAGACGGCATCATGAGTAGAGTAGAGCATAAAATGAGAGAAAATCTGAATGGGACCATGGTCTGATAGTGGCATTCCTCTCTCTCTCTCTCTCTCTCTCTCTCTCGTCAGGAGGGCTTCTTTGACCTTCAGGAGGCCCTGCAGGCCATCCACATGAGACAAGAGACCCTGAGGGAGCAGCTGGCCACAGCCAAGTCTAAAGGAGAGGAGACCACAGGACGCAACATCCAGGTGACTACACTACCACTCTCTGAGGGATGGCTGGACAGACTGACGGACAAACAGACATAAAGACTGGCTGGCTAGCAAACTGCTTGGCTGCCTGATCGACTGTATGGCTTGCTGTCTGACTGACTAACTGGCTAGTTGACGTCCAATCTGCGGGTGGTGCATAGGCTGGGTCATACCAATTAGAAGAAATGTGAGAAAGTAAAGATTCACCACTGCATATCACCAGCAGAGTTATTGACAAGCTATTTTGTTTGATAATACAGTTTGTATCCTCGTTTCTCATTTATAATTGAGGGAAAAAACAGAATAAGTAAAGCAGTAGCCCGTCCATTCCCTCTTTGTCTGTTATGACATCATCACCAATACTCACCGCATTATCCCTCATCAAATTGCAGGCTTATTTTCTGTTGTTTTGGAGAAACAGACAAGACAGTGTAGATGCTGGAAATGGCTGACAGACGTTTTATTTAACTAGGCAAGTCAGTTAAGAACAAATTTTTATTTACAATGACGGCCTACCGGGGAACAGTGGGTTAACTGCCTTGTTCAGGGGCAGAACGACAGATTTGTACCTTATCAGCTCAGGGATTCAATCCAGCACCCTTTATGGTTACTGTCCCAACGCTCTAACCACTAGGCTACCTACCACTCCAAAAGATACATGTAAACAACGAGTATCTAGACTAGAGAAGGAACTTAAGATTGTGCTTTTAGATGGTCTTTGATAGAACTCCAGGCTCAGTTGTTTGTGTGTTATGTGTTTTCTAATGTGTGTGTAACAATAGACATGTATCTTCAACTGATTATATGCATCTGTGTGTGTTGTAGCTGCAGCTGGAGCATCTGCTGGCCAGGCAGATGGAGATCCTCCACGAGGCTAAGGCCCAGGACAGACTTCAGACCCTGGAGTGGAGGGTTCCTATGGGGGGCTTCAAATTTAGACACAGCACAGACCCAGAGCACCGCCACCATACCAACGGAGGCTCCCCTGATAACACCAGTCTACAACCAGGTCAGACATTAGACATTTACAGTTGAAGTCGGAAGTTTACACGCACCTTAGCCAGATATATTTAAACTCAGTTTTTCACAATTCCTGACATTTAAACCTAGTAAAAATGACCTGTCTTAGGTCAGTTAGGATCACCACTTTATTGCATTGCCTTAAACAATTTAAACTTGGGTCAAACGTTTCGGGTAGCCTTCCACAAGCTTCCCACAATAAGTTAGGTGAAATTTGGCCCATTCCTCCTGACAGAGCTGGTGTAACTGAGTCAGGTCTGTAGGCCTCCTTGCTCGCACATGCTTTTTCAGTTCTGCACACAAAATTTCTATAAGATTGAGGTCAGGGCTTTGTGATGGCCACTCCAGTACCTTGACTTTTGTTGTCCTTAAGCCATTTTGCCACAACTTTGGAAGTATGCTTGGGGTCATTGTCCATTTGGAAGACCCATTTGCTTCAATATATTCACACAATTTTCCTCCTCATGATGCCATCTTTTTGTGAAGTGCACCAGTCCCTCCTGCAGCAAAGCACCCCCACAACATGATGCTGCCACCCCCGTGCTTCACTGTTGGGATGGTGTTCTTCGGCTTGCAAGCCTCCCCCTTTTTCCTCCAAACATAGCGATGGTCATTATGACCAAACAGTTCTATATTTGTTTCATCAGACCAGAAGACATTTCTCCAAAAAGCACAATCTTTGTCCCCATGTGCAGTTGCAAACCGTAGTCTGGCTTTTTTTATGGTGGTTTTAGAACAGTGGCTTCTTCCTAGCTGAGCGGCCTTTCAGGTTATGTCGATATAGGACTCATTTTACTGTGGATATAGGTACTTTTGTACCCGTTTCCTCCAGCATCTTCACAAGGACCTTTGCTGTTGTCGTCTGAGACCAGCCACCCAGAGAGCTGATTAAACTGTGGTTTTGCACAACCAACGAATTTCTGCACAAACTGTCAGAAACCGTCTCAGGGAAGCTCATCATCTTCACCTGACGGCAGTTCGGCATTGTAACAGACTACAGTGGGCAAATGCTCACCTTTGATAGCCACTGGCGAAGTGTGCTCTTCATGGATGAATCCCAGTTTGAACAGATGGCAGATGGTGTGTATGGCATTGTGTGAGAGAGCAGTTTGCTGATGTCAACGTTGTGAAAAGTGCCCCACGGTGGTGGTGGGGTTATAGTACGGGCAGGCATAAGCTACATTAAACGAGCACAATTGTATTTCATTGATGGCAATTTGAATGCGCAGAGGCACCGTGACAAGATCCCGAGGCCCATTGTCGTGCCATTCATCCACCGCCATCACCTCATGTTTCAGCATGATAATGCACGGACCCATGTCGCGCGGATCTGTACACAATTCCTGGAAGCTGAAAATGTCCCTGTTCTTTCATGGCCTGCATGCATGTAGATTTGACCTAGATAGTTTGGGCTTATCTATTGATATGTAGGTTTCGTGTTCCATTTTTAAATGTCTGTATTTCTAGCCTTGAGCTGTTCCTGTCTACTAATGTTCCGTATTGTCATGTTTCATGTTGTGTGGATCCCAGGAAGGGTAGCTGCTGCTTTCTCAGCAAATCCTGTAGCAAGATCAAGGGCGTGGGGTTTCCACGCCACCAAGTGCAATAACAAAACATGCACCAGTAGCACAAAGCGAATGCAAAACGGAAGTTTATTAGGGATTTTCGTACAACGGGGAAAGAAGCGGGAATTCACCAGTCACCTCACAGTCCACAAGCCGTTCTCTTTGTCCATCCCGTTTCCCAGGGGTAATCCTCACACTCGGGTCCTCGGGCCAATCCGGTACACAGCAGGAGGAGGAGGAGGAGGAGGAGGAGGAGGAGTGGGGGTTGTCCAACAGTCCAGGTCACACTGGGCAATCACACAGATTTTGCTCTAATTTCTCTCCCTCTTCATACTTCTCTTGTCTCTCACCTCTGCCCTTTTGTGCAGGCTGCTTCCTCCTTTATCCCCAAGCACTCCCTGGCTTAATGACCCACAGCCTTTCCTCGTTGGGGCAGGAAGTCCATATTAGGCTTGGTGGGTGGATCCAGCTACCTGCAAGATCTCTCTCCTCAATTACCACTCCCCTCACCTCTCCCTGCCGGCTGCCAAAATACCAATACCAAATATGAACTGTAGCTCAGTAAAGTCTTTGAAATTGTTGCATGTTGCGTTTATTTTGTTCAGTGTAATCAAGTGTTGAAGTTAGGTTTAGGAACGAGGGTTAGGTTAAGGTTCAGGTTAGGTGTAGTTTCAGTGACGTTTAGGAAAGGAAAATGCATAAAAGTTAATATTGGTTAAGCGTACCACCATCCGACGCAATTCTTTTTGTGCTGGTTAAATATTTTGCCTTTATGTTTCGTTTCTCAGTCAAATTTTAATTTCTTCCATTCATTTGTCAGCTGTTTGTGGAGATTTTGGGGAGTTTCAGGAAGGATCCACTTGTGTGTATGGTCATCAGATAGGGAAAAACGGACTTATATAACCATAAATGCTATGAGTTGCTTTAAGCTTGCTTTGAGTAGCATAGGCTGCTGTTGTATTGATCTGAAGCCCTCTTAAGAGTGCGTGGTGAACACAGAGGATAGAGGGTGACACCTTTCACACCCACAACCTCACGCAGTCAACAGCATGACACTGCCGTGTTAATACTGCTTATTCTCTTTCCCTTCAAGCACACACACACACACACACACACACTGAAACACACACACACACACACACACACTGAAACACACACACACACTGAAACACACACACAGACATACACACTGAAACACACACAGACATACACACTGAAACACACACATAGGCACACACGGGCACACACACACACTAGTGGAGGCTGATGAAGCGAGGATGGCTCATACACACACACACACACACACACACATGTACACAGCATGAGTTATCTTCCTTTGTGCTCTACCTCTGGCTGATCTAATGGGTCTTCATTGACGGCATTGACAGCAATGTGGCGTGACTAACACCTTTTTATTTTATACACAGTACACACACCGCTCTTTCATTTAACAGCCTCTATTCATTACAGAGCGAGACATAGATAATGGCATTTTCTACAGAACAGACACAAATCATTATTGTGAATAACAGTGTTTTAATGGCTTTTTATGAGTTGAATTGAGTGTTAGAATATAATGGAATAGATAAGTACTGTATTGTCATTCTGTTTTTATAAAATGTTTGGCCTTACCTAGCTGCGTGTTCCTATAGGGGAGAGGCCACTGAACCTGCGTGTGGCGGGTCAAAGGTCAGATGGAGACATACCCCTGGGGAAACAGCTAGCCAATGAGCTAAAGAGGCATCACAGCAACGGGGAGGGAAAGACCCCGGCGACGAGTCACCATGGCAATGTCGAGGGCAAAACTTTGGCCACAGGTCTGCACCTAGAGATTCTCTATTGTAGTTTATTCACAATGAATCATTTGATATGGAATCAGCTCAAAGATTCCATCACATTTAACCTTCATTCTGAATCATTTGATACTGAATCAGCTGGTTAATTCTCTGTCATAGTTCACTCATGCTGAATCATCTGATGATAATCCAACTCCTCCTATGTTGTTGTTTTCTCTTTCTCATTCCAGAAAATGGGAACGGGGCCGACTTCTCCCAAGGGGCTCTCAACCTTTCCGACAAGAAGACCATCAAATCAGAGCCAGAGGATTCCAGATAGCACCTCTTCTCCTCCAACTCCTCCTCCTTCCTCATCCCTCTCTCATAACATAGTCGTCATCGGTCAATACTAAAAAAGCACAGCTGCAGTAGAGCCTTAACAACCAATGTTGCCTCAAGTAAAGGGATTTTACTTTTTGTTTATTTTTTGCCAAAGCACCTAGAGAGCCTTGATTTCTTTCCTTGTAGAAGCCCAGTTTTTTTGTGTTTTCACTGACTGTGCTGATTCCCCCACCCCTCTCTCCTTTCTTACTATCAAGACTGATGGCGAGTGGTCTGTAGATGTCGTTTTTGTACATACATAATTCTGACTCTGAAAAGTGTTTGTCGTTAATGTTATTTAAATATGTGCTGTGTATAATAAGGAAACATATTTCTGGTGGACTATAGGATGTCAGTTATTTCCAGATTGGGAAGATGGATGTCCCAGTTGTTACGAGGACAGGTTTGGCTCGGGTTTGTTAAGAGTGTACGAGGACAACACCAGAATATCCTGGTAGTATTCCCTTTCACTTCAAGTCAACCAGGATTTGGCTCAGAAAAGTCTTATTTAATTTGACAATGTGGTCCGATTTTTCAAAGCACTAACAGTAGGGTGTGCAGGTCATTCGGAAAGTATTCAGACCCCTTGACTTTTTCCACATTTTGTTACATTGCAGCCTTATTCGAAAAATGATTAAATTAAAAAAAGAATGTCCCTCATCAACACAGTACCCCATAATGACAAAGCGAAAACAGGTTTTTAGAAATGTTTGCCAATGTATATAAAAAAAACAAACAGAAAAAACGTATTTACATACGTATTCAGACCCTTTGCGATGAGACTCAAAATTGAGCTCAGATGCATCCTTTTCCCATCGATCATCCTTGAGATGTTTCTACAACTTGATTGGAGTCCATCTGTGGTCAATTCAATTGATTGGACATTATTTGGAAAGGCACACACATGTCTATATAAGGTCCCAGAGTTGACAGTGCATGTCAGAGCCATGAGGTCGAAGGAACCTGCTCAAGAGCGCAGAGGACCTCAGACTGGGGCGAAGGTTCACCTTCCAACAGGACAACGACCCTATGCATACAGCCAAGACAACGCAGGAGTGGCTTTGGGACAAGTATCTGAATGTCCTTGAGGGGCCCAGCCAGAGTCCGGACTTGAACCCGATCAAACATCTCTGGAGAGACCTGAAAAAAAGCTGTGCAGCAACGCTACCCATCCAATCTGACAGAGCTTGAAAGGAACTGCAGAGAAGAATAGGAGAAACTCCACAAATACAGGTATGCCGAGCTTGTAGCGTCATACCAAAGAAGACTCTAGGCTGTAATCACTGGTAAATCTGCTTCAACAAAGTACTGAGTAAAGGGTCTGAATACTTATGTAAATGTGACATTTGAGTTGATTTATTTTTTGATATTTTCAAAGATTTTGAAAAACCTGTTTTTGCTTTGTCATTATGGGGTGTTGTGTGTAGATCAGAAAAGAAAAAAAAAACAATTTCATACATTTTAGAATAAGGCTGTAATGTAACAACATGTGGAAAAAGTCAAAAGGCCTGAATACTTTCCAAATGCACTGTATATGGGACGACAACTTCATGTGATAACGTTGGGTGGGTATTATAGCCATCAATAATAAGCACAAGTATTTTCAAATGTAGACGTTGACCTTCTCGATTTTACCAAATGGAGGGAATTTAAAATGGTGTGAACCATAAACCAGTAATAACTGAATTTGAAAGCAGGGTTTACCATCGCACCATCTCACTTTGATTCGTACAGTACCAATTGTGTGTTTAGTAGAGCAATACCAACTAGCTGTTGTTGAGGAACCCAGTGCAAATGTCTAGTTGTCCCAGTTTTGGGGATCTTGTTCACTGTACAGTTGTTTAATTTCTTGTTGACTAGCGTTAGCCATAGTCCTAGGTAACACCCATCCTCAAGATGACCTGAAACAGATATGCATTATTGTTTGATTGTAAAATGCATCGTCATGTTTTCAGATTTTCCATCAAAGTATTTTTCACATTTCTGATTGTCTCCCGTGAATGATGTGCTGTACATGTTTGTATAGCAACGTTTGAGTAATGTAGTCAATGACATGCATTTCTGGGGTACTGGGGTCCCTCTATTAATGTGACTTTAGATCAGGCAATTTTAGAGCCACCATCATATGATGTCATTTGTCAGGTTTCCCTCTCAAATTTATATTTTAGTCACGTACCAGTTCAGCTGTCTCACTAATTGTATTGATGTTTAAAATGATTACCTCTTCTTTCAATTACACTGATCGATTGTGTTCTCTATTCTCATGCAATAGTTCAAGGGACAATTCACTAAAAATTGAAATTGTATGATTTACCACTAAATGTGTTTAATGTTTTTAGAGCACAGCATTCGACGACAATGCCTACAAAGGTGTGGTTAGCTTTTGGTCAAGGGAGGCTATCCAAAGCATGCTGACACTTACACAATAACTAGGATAAGCCCTGAACAACTGTCGGGTTGATCATTGCAACACCATGGAGTAAAAAAAAAACGTGAATTTTTATATTTAGTGAACAACCAAAATGTGAGGATAAAATATACATTTTTACAATCTATTAGATGGATGCATTTTTGTTCAGAACACCAATCATTTTTAGCATGCAAATCTTTGTTCATTTACCTATGTGGGGATTGCTATTTAATGGCCTATGGGACGTCTACATTCACCCTCATTTTGAAAACCGTATTGTTAAGTAATTCGAATGTCTCAATAGATTCCCCCTACGTCATGGAAATATTTTGGCAGTATGATTTATTCCGAAATGTTTACCTAATTCTGTACCTGACTGTATCTGTATTCAAAAGAGCGATCTCTAAATAAGGTAAGGCACAAGTCTGCTCCAAGAGAAACAGATCAGGTTATCTGAACCACCGTAGCCCCCTGTGAGTTCCTGTTCCTCTGCAACACCTACCTTTGCTCTCACACTCTGTTGAACTTGTAACGGCTTTTGCATTTATACAGTAGAATTATACATTTATAACTGTGGGATGAAACCGTGTTTGTTGTCGATAGAAGGCGTTCTTATCACTGTTGTTGTTGGTAAAAAAAAAACGTAATTAGGTTATGCATTATTGTCATGCACCCAATTGTTTTGTAAACACTAATATATTTACTTTGTGATACACGAACATTAAACTTTATTTTTTTTAGATCTGATGGTGGATTATTTTTCACCCGGCTGTCCTTTTTCCTAAAAAAAAAATAATTGATGTGCTTTATACTGAACTAAGTTGGAACAAAAAAAATGAGTTCTTTGTGGAGAGCCCAGAGTTCTGAGAAGTTCTTAGCTTGACAAGCCAAAACAACTTCTGAGAACTCATTTGAGGTAAAATGGGAGGTAAATGTGCTCTCCCCTGTGATAGGGTTGCAGAGCCTCTCTCTGAATCGAGATAACAACCTGAGTAGATGAGGTTTTGGGCGACCTTTTGTTGTCCTCAGCAAATACCGTGCTAGTTTTGCCTTCAGAAAACCCCAAAGAGGTGGATGTAAAAGCGTCTACGAGGGTGTACATAGTGAAAAGACAATTCAGCCTGCACAATTCTTCATCTCTTTCAAGTCCAAAAAACAACCTACAAAAACTACATTTGCATACAAGGTTTGGAAATTCTGCCGCTGCAGGGCTTCTGAAAAGAGTGATTCGGATTCTTCAGCATCCAGCGTATTCCAGCTCAACCTTGCAAACCTCGGACTCTCAACACCATCTTAGTGTCCTTATTCATGCGTAGCCATTTAAACTCAGTTAGCATTTGGATGTTTTTGAAACACTTCAGAGAGGAAAGTTTCAAGTCACTGCTATGTGCTATGTTCTAAGAAACCAGCAGTTATACACAGCACGTATATAGGGCTGATAGGCCCTATCAGATGCCTGGGTGTGGCTGTGTTACACATAGACATAGGACCCTGATATATTGTATACAGTGCCTTGCGAAAGTATTCGGCCCCCTTGAACTTTGCGACCTTTTGCCACATTTCAGGCTTCAAACATAAAGATATAAAACTGTATTTTTTTGTGAAGAATCAACAACAAGTGGGACACAATCATGAAGTGGAACGACATTTATTGGATATTTCAAACTCTTTTAACAAATCAAAAACTGAAAAATTGGGCGTGCAAAATTATCCAGCCCCCTTAAGTTAATACTTTGTAGCGCCACCTTTTGCTGCGATTACAGCTGTAAGTCGCTTGGGGTATGTCTATCAGTTTTGCACATCGAGAGACTGAAATTTTTCCCCATTCCTCCTTGCAAAACAGCTCGAGCTCAGTGAGGTTGGATGGAGAGCATTTGTGAACAGCAGTTTTCAGTTCTTTCCACAGATTCTCGATTGGATTCAGGTCTGGACTTTGACTTGGCCATTCTAACACCTGGATATGTTTATTTTTGAACCATTCCATTGTAGATTTTGCTTTATGTTTTGGATCATTGTCTTGTTGGAAGACAAATCTCCGTCCCAGTCTCAGGTCTTTTGCAGACTCCATCACGTTTTCTTCCAGAACGGTCCTGTATTTGGCTCCATCCATCTTCCCATCAATTTTAACCATCTTCCCTGTCCCTGCTGAAGAAAAGCAGGCCCAAACCATGATGCTGCCACCACCATGTTTGACAGTGGGGATGGTGTGTTTATGGTGATGAGCTGTGTTGCTTTTACGCCAAACATAACGTTTTGCATTGTTGCCAAAAAGTTAAATTTTGGTTTCATCTGACCAGAGCACCTTCTTCCACATGTTTGGTGTGTCTCCCAGGTGGCTTGTGGCAAACTTTAAACAACACTTTTTATGGATATCTTTAAGAAATGGCTTTCTTCTTGCCACTCTTCCATTAAGGCCAGATTTGTGCAATATACTGTTATATTGTTGTCCTATGGACAGAGTCTCCCACCTCAGCTGTAGATCTCTGCAGTTCATCCAGAGTGATCATGGGCCTCTTGGCTGCATCTCTGATCAGTCTTCTCCTTGTATGAGCTGAAGGTTTAGAGGGACGGCCAGGTCTTGGTAGATTTGCAGTGGTCTGATACTCCTTCCATTTCAATATTATCGCTTGCACAGTGCTCCTTGGGATGTTAAAAGCTGTATCCAAATCCGGCTTTAAACTTCTGGAGAGAGTTTGCTGCACTGAAAGTAAAGGGGCTGAATAATTTTGCACGCCCAATTTTTTAGTTTTTGATTTGTTAAAAAAGTTTGAAATATCCAATAAATGTCGTTCCACTTCATGATTGTATCCCACTTGTTGTTGATTCTTCACAAAAAAATACAGTTTTATATCTTTATGTTTGAAGCCTGAAATGTGGCAAAAGGTCGCAAAGTTCAAGGGGGCCGAATACTTTCGCAAGGCACTGTATACAGTGCCTTGCAAAAGTATTCAGACCCCTTGGATTTCGTCAAATTTGATTGTGTTACGAAGTGGGATTAAAATTGATTTAATTGTCATTTGGTTGGTCAACATCTACACAAAATACTCTGTAATGTGAAAGTGGAAGAAACATGAAATGTTATTTTAAGATAAATAAAAATGGTATAACTAAACTATAGCTGTCGTATAAGTTTTCAGCCCCTTTGTTTAGGCCAGCCTAAATGAATTCAAGAGTATAATTTTCCTTAACAAATCACAGAAATGAATTAAGGAGTATAATTTTCCTTAACAAATCACAGAATAAGTTATATGGACTCCCTCTGTGTGAAATAATAGCGGTTGACCAGATTTTTGAATGACTTCCCCTTCCCCTGTCCCCCATACATACAACATCTATAAGGTCCCTCAGACAAGTATTGCATTTCAAGGACAGATTCAACTACAAAGACCAGGGAGCTTTTCGAAAGCCTCGTAAAGAAGGGCAGTGATTGGTAGATGGGTAACAATAACAAATCAGACATTGAATATCTCTTTAAGCATGGTCAAGATAATAATTATGCTGTGGATTATGTATTAAACCGCCCAAACACATCAGAGATAAAGTTGTCTTTTTGAACTAAGCTGCAGGACAGGAATGAAACTGCTCAGGGATGTCACCATGAGGCCATTGGTGATTTTAAAACAGCTACAGAGTTCAATGGCTGTGATGAGAGAGAACTGAGATTGGATCAACAACATTATAGTGACTCCACAATACTGACCTAAATGACAGAGTGAAACAAAGAATACAAATACACAGAATACAAATATTCCAAAACATGCATCTTGCATGCAACAAGGCAAAGCACTCATAGACTTATCTAAGAAGACTCACAGCTGTAATCAATACCAAAGGTACCATGTATTGACTCAGAGAGCTGAATATTTATGCAACAAACAATATTTTAGTTCTTACATATTTATTAATATTTGTTTTATTTTTATGAATTATTCTTCCGCTTTGATATTACAGAGTATTAGGTGTCGATTTTTTACAAAAAAATACAATTACCAACAATTTAATCCCACTTTGTAACACAATAAAATGTGAAGAAATCCCAGGGAAATCCAAGGGAAATCCAAGGAATAGGATTGCAAGGCACTGTAGTGTTACACAGATATCTAGTAAAGACACACCTGTTTGTCTTCCTAAAGTCTTATCAGACTATCACTTTGGTGTAATGGTGGACTCTATATGTCCAAATTGCATGAACCTTCTATCCTCTGACACATACAGTGGCTTGCGAAAGCATTCACCCCCCTTGGCATTTTTCCTATTTTGTTGCCTTACAACCTGGAATTAAAATGGATTTTGGGGGGGGTTGTATCATTTGATTTACACAACATGTCTACCACTTTGGAGATGCAAAATATGTTTGATTGTGAAACAAACAAGAAATAAGACCAAAAAACTGAAAACTTGAGCGTGCATAACTGTTCACCCCCCAAAGTCAATACTTGGGGTATGTCTCTAAAAACTGCTCCAGCTCTTTCAAGTTGGATGGGTTCTGCTGATGCACAGCAATCTTTAAGTCATACCACAGATTCTCAATTGGATTCAGGTCTGGGCTTTGACTAGGCCATTCCAAGACATTTAAATGTTTCCCCTTAAACCACCCGAGTGTTGCTTTAGCAGTATGCATATTGTCATTGTCCTGCTGGAAGGTGAACCTCCGTCCCAGTCTCAAATCTCTGGAAGACTGAAACAGGTTTCCCTCAAGAATTTCCCTGTATTTAGCACCATCCATCATTCTTGCAATTCTGACCAGTTTCCCAGTCCCTGCCAATGGAAAAACATAACATGATGCTGCCACCACCATACTTCACTGTGGGGATGGTATTCTCGGGGTGATGAGAGGTGCTGGGTTTGCGCCAGACATAGTGTTTTCCTTGATGACCAAGCTCAGTTATAGTCTCATCTGACCAGAGTTCCTTCTTCAATATGTTTGGGGTGTCTCCCACATGCCTTTTGGCAAACACCAAATGTGTTTGCTTATTTTTTTCTGGCCACTCTTCCGTAAAGCCCAGCTCTGTGGAGTGTACGGCTTAAAGTGGTCTTATGGACAGACACTCCAATCTCCGCTGTGGAGCTTTGCAGCTCCTTCAGGGTTTTCTTTGGTCTCTTTGTTGCCTCTCTAATTAATGCCCTCCTTGCCTGGTCCGGGGGTTTTGGTGGGCGGCCCTCTCTTGGCAGGTTTGTTGTGGTGCCATATTAGTTCCATTTTTTAATAACGGATTTAATGGTGCTCTGTGGGATGTTGAAAGTTTCTGATATTTTTTTAATAACCATCCCTGATCTGTACTTCTCCACAACTTTGTCCCTGGCCTGTTTGTAGAGTTACTTGCCCTTCATAGTGCTGCTTGCTTGGTGGTTCCCCTTTCTTAGTGGTGTTGACTCTGGGGCCTTTCAGAACAGGTGTATACATACTGAGTTCATGTGACACTTAGATTGCACAGAGGTGGACTTTATTTAACTAATTATGTAACTTCTGAAGGTAATTGGTCGTGCCAGATCTTATTTAGGGGCTTCATAGCAAAGGGGGTGAATACATACAGTAATGCACGCACCACTTTTTAAAAATAACATTTCCCCGTCACCAATTTGGACTATTTTGTGTATGTCCATTACATGAAATCTCAATAAAAATCCATTTAAATTATAGGTTGTAATGCAACAAAATAGGAAAAACACGAAGCGGGTGAATACTTTTGCAAGGCTCTGTACATTTTTACCAAGTCTTCTTAATGCTTCTTAATGTACAACAGCCTCTGTTATTGATAAGGCTATATGGAACGGCATTCACATAAAGGGGTCACTGGGCAAAAGCTTGAGTCTTTGTGATCCTTTGACATGTCACATCATATCATCACATTATGAAACTTCAAAATGACTCATCTTTGACGCACTGACTGTCTCCCTACGCTTCACATGCGCTTGGACTGATAATAGAATAGTCCCCTCCGCCCACTGCAACCCACAGCCCTGTGTCTACATACACACACACACACACACAAGCCACCATGGCGTGACTCGGGGACACACCGTCGAGCCTAGCAGAACTGAAAGAAAAGCGGGCACGTCGTCATGCTCATTTAGAAGGCGTTAAACTGACATTCGAGAAAGTATGGGCGGTGGTATATTATCCTGTCCTCTTTAAGAGGACTTTCTTCTTTTTTTAAAAAACTCATCTGTTACAGATGAACCTGAGCAGTGCAGTTGATGATTGCTCATTAGAAACCTCCACGACCTTTTAATATTAGACATGTGGAGGCAGGCATCTGCAATGTAGTCAGCCCGAAACACAGCCATTGTGTTTGACACGTGTTATTTTCCACAATTTGATTATTTTAGTGCATAATTCTCCCTCTCTTTTCTCATGATAGGCTATGTTGGCGCCTGTGTTTTATTTTCTGTAGGGGTGTGGTAGCGAGAATGGAGTCAGAATGAAGCTTGTCTGTGCACATTCAAAAGCTCTTTCATTATGGTTGTAGAAATTGATATGAATGCATTTCAAGTGTCAGAGTTTACAATTTCACAAGCAATGTTATAACTGGGTGTAATAGCCATCTAGTGGAAAGACTGCTGTCATTATATTAATGGATGCACTCTATATGGTTTTGTTTCCCCCCCCAAATGCTTCCATAAATGTTATTTTCTCTGAAAGAATCTGAGCTCCAGTCTTACGGTCTTGTTCACAATTATGGTGAACAAGACCAATCAGGACTTGAATTACTATTGAGGACCAATCAGATACAACCCCGGCAACTATTTTCTATATTCGTTTTGAAAGTTTAAGATTAGGTGATCTAATTCTGACATGTACACATTATTGAGATGTTTTTATTATTTAAAAAGGTACACAAATGTACTATAGGAATGTCCCCATTGTCCTGTATTATTATCACTTATTATCACAAATGTGTATTTGTCATCAATCATCAATACCACGTCTGTAATTTGCTGTTGTAGGAAAAGATGAATAACAAGGTTAAAGTAATGGGTTTGGGTGTAATTCAATATATTTGATACTTGAATATTAATCCCCTTGTCCTTAAACGGACATATGTTTTCAAACTCTCTTCTGTACATTGCATATATTTGTTCATGAGTCACAACAGAGGTTCAGCATCATTACAATGAATGACAAAGCTGACTGACAAAAAATATACAACATAATTAGCAGTATGGAATCAACCACCAGATGGCAGTATAGACTTGTGGACCAAAAATACATTTTACCCTCTGAAATGGCTAATAACTGATGTCCAGTTAGAATATATATTTTTTTCCAGTTAGAATATTATAATGCCTAAGGCTTCTCTTCACTCTTTGCAGAAAGGAAAGACATTGCCGAAATAAGAAAATAATAAATCATTAACATATTCCCACACAAATTAAGTTCGGGACCAAGGATTTAGGCGACTTTGACAATGTTATTCCAGTTCAAAATAAAACTACTGTATGTACACAGGAGAAGTATTCACACATTGTATCACATAGCATCATAGCATAGCTCACTGATAAAGGATATTGGGGAGAATCCTCAGTTGAAATACATATCCAGTTGAGGATTTCTCATATTTTGACTGAAGAGAAATAATCTGAATGCCACGGTCCTGGAAATTTGCTTGGGGGGAAACTTTGGTCTAAAAGAAATGTGGCGAATAACAGCTGCCATCTGCGGTATCAACATCTGACACATGTGTTTGTGACATACTTGAGTTGGGCCATGATGACTAATGTGTGAGACTCGTAGTCAGCATGTGGCACGTGGAACCTCTTATCTCTGGACAAAGGAAGTGATTGATTAGTTCTGATTATGAGGAACTGTGTAGGAAAGATCCTCCGCCTGTAAGTCTGGGGTCTGTCACGTCTCAGATGATAAATGATAGACTCCAGGTCTGTTACTGTGTGGTTCACCAGGTTAGAATTCAATAAAATGCTGGTTAGATTACAAATGATTTACCTTTAAGGGAGATTGGGGTAAATTGAGCAAAAGGGGTAAGTTGAGCCACCCTTGTTTCTAGGAAACCATACACTAAATTAATAATTTGGCCAAATATTTAGGAAGAGGTCATCATTTCATGTAGTCAGTGAAGGAAGAAACCGCATGGGGAAAGTGGTAAGACAGTTATGTCCAAAAAACGGATTTTCACCAAATCATTATGAATTTATTGTGTTAGAGGCTTCATATTGCTTTAATCTAAACCAAAGTATGCATTTGTAAGATTATTCTATACATCAGTCGGGGACTTTATAAGCTTCAATATGAGGTCCTAAACTTTGCATGAAAGTGCATTCTTGTAGCTGTGTGGACAAATATAGTACCAATGTTTGCCTTGGTGTAAGTTGAGCAAATGGTCATAGGGTAATTTGAGCAAATGGTTGAGCCAATGGAAAGTTAAGCAAATTGAAGTCTTTTTTCCCAGGCGTAATGCAACGCAGGTAACAACAGGGCCTGGCCTATGTTAAAAGTGTAAAAAAAAAAGAGAGCAAAGTATTTGTAAGGTATTAAGCATGGGTTAAAATATGCTTACAACTATTAAAAGACAACAAATCTAGTGTGATTTTGTTGAATTGTGTTTGGAAAATAAAATTAGACGTGGTTTTAAAAAGGTAGTGGTAAAATGTCATTCAGTACAGGCTGCTTAACTGATTCCACTTCTCACCCATCTGCACACAACACCCCAAAACGACAAAGTGAAAACATGTTTCTAGAATTTATTTGAATATGTAGTGAAAATGAAATACCAAAAGATCAACTTACTTTGCCCCATACGATGTGCCAAGAGCACTTTTTTTTTGGACAAGCTATGTTATCAAAACTGTAATGTTAACATGAATTCTGAATATTTCCAGAGATTCACCACATCCTAAAATATTCTGTATGTTTTGAAGGAGTGATGCTGAATGTAAAGAATGGCTCAACATACCCCACTCTCCCCTACAGTAGTTATAGACTTGTTGCTGTAAAGGCAGTTGGCATTGTGTTACTTAGATCAAGTGATTTTAGACAGGAGTTGTGCAACCCTTTAACTTTATCATCTTGAGTGTTTTCAGTTTTTCTAGCATGTTGCCGTACATAGGCCTTAATCAAAATAATACAGACATAACTCAGATGGATGCAGTGATAATTTCGTGAAAATGGATTATTCGTTTAAAAATGCGCATTTTCCTTGATCTGGGTTCTTAGACTAGGCTGTAGATACACTGCAACCAACACACTCCCACAGACTCCAAAACATTCGCTACTCAATGTTCTCACTATTTAATTGTGCAGTTGCTAACAGATAACTAGTGTAGCTGCCTGCCCTGTGAAACACATAACATATCATTGATCTGTTAGAAAGGACTACTTTGTCAGGTTGCCTCTGCCCGTGGCCATCTTCGCCAAGTTAAAGGGTACAACAGTAATGTATTCAATGTGTGTTTGTTTAAAAACTAGGCCAATCTTTGGGCTTGCCTGAGCAAGCTACCTTCGCTACCCTTGATTGTCTTTCTGGTTGTGGTCCATACTCATTTGGTCGGCATATTTTGTTCCAGGTAATATCTAAGTTCCAGGGAATGTCTAAGTCAGTACCTCGGCATACCTCCTATGTCAGAGTTGATTGATTGATTTTTATTTTGGGTAAAACAATTTGTACAGTTTAAAAACAGTTTTTTACAAGAAATCCAGAGGATGACACATGAACGCGTAAAACCACTTATTTCCAATGTGATCCCCTGTGTAGGACAAAAACAGGACATAACACACAGAAAAATACAGTTGATCTACTTTTCATTTTGACTAGCCTGATGAGGACATCCAACCAGAAGGACAGTCGTCCTCTATGAGGACTCTACTATACTAGATAAATGCCTCATTTATTCTGCGTATCCTCCAATGTCAGCTAGTGAGGTTGGGAGAGTTGCAGTGACCCAATTATCTTTGGAAGCAGAGTCACAAGGGTCCGCTTAGATGCTCTTTGTTTTCCACTTCTCAGAACAAGGCTGTCTGATTCTGTAGAATCTGGCAGCGCCGAGGCTCTTTCCCCCTAGAACTCTGCCACAAATCAGGGGCAGCAGATGCGACAGGACTTACCGCTCGGCTCTTCTCTATTTGAATATGTCTGTCTTTCTCTTTGAATTTGTCAAAATGTACAGAGAGCAACCAATAACTGTAAAGAACTGATACATTGTATTTGTTGTTGGCCTCTATAGGTCTAACAGATACCCAAGCAGCCAAAGAAACAATGATTTCCATCATATTTTCACAGTTTGCAAGCCTACATTTTCTCTTCACAGCATATTGCTCCTTTTCATCCCCGGGTTTCACAACAAAGGTTTCTTTGCTTCCCCCCCTTTGTTCCATGGGCCCTCGAAGAGATAGTTGTAGATATGACTTCCACCTCCCTTCCCTAGCCCCCAACAGTTGAGCTGTTTTCGGAGTGCCCTCTCCCTGGGGCCATAGGGGTGATAAATTACATGAGCTCAGTTCAACACACACATTGGCCACATCCACTGACATCCCTGAGTAGGTCGCCACAGCCGCACAGCCCTCCCCCTCACAACTGTCTGTTTTGATGTTAATGGAAAGTCCGTCTGTTGCGTAGCGATCCGCAATGTAGTGTCCCTCTGTACCCTGTTAAATAAATTACAGAAAACATTCAAATATTCATGGTATGTTATTCTTCTTCTCACATCCCTGACTTATTTTTGACATCTGTACGGTAACTTTGCATAGTGAATCTTTTTCCCTCCGCGTTACAGTGCGTGATGTGTAGTGTCTCGTGATTGAGACGAATCACTCTCGTCATTTGTAAGAATATCAAAATGAACATCAGAGGAATCCTTGTTTGGCTGAGGTTAATAACTACCCTTGGCTGCCTCTCCTGGTTCCTAAACTGGAACTGTGATCGCATTACCCCAGTGAACCAATGTGGTCTGCTGTTCTATGTGTTCCCGTGGTCTGGTGGACCTCTCCTGGTGGTCTGATTGTCCTTTGGTTGATCCTCAACCAATCTCCATGTAAGCTACATGGTCCCTACGAAGGTGCAGTGAGGTCCAGTACAGACCATAATCACGTATGTTACTACACTCTTGTTCCACGCAAAGCAGACAGAGAGAGTTGACAGAAGGACTCTAAAGCTTGAGGTTCAATGAAGCATAAAGACATGTAAATGGAAATTGTTTGAACTATTTTGTCATGTAAGAGGTAAGTACTGTAGGATTAACTGATGCTTGAGTACAGCAGAGAACAGCTAGTCAAATCCCACAATGCCTGAAGTAGACACACAGCCATGCAGGCAACAGATGTTTTCCTTTGTTTTTATGTCTCATCCTAGTGCAAAATGTAGTTGTACAGTTGTAGTTGTACAGGCATTCTTTAAAGGGATAACCAACATGGCAAACTCTTTTGATAGGCGTCTTGTGGTCCGTGGTAAACAATATGGTTCCTGTATATCTGGTTTCAGATGGGAATGTTACCTCCAATTCTATAATGTTAAAACAGACGTCAGTGTTCCATGACTATACCTCACGTTGCTGACTTCAAAAACTAGGTCAAAGGTTTTTGCAGTGACATTTCTTTTGGAATGCAAAATCAACCAACTAATAGTTACATCTCTATATTTCGCCATAATTATACCAACCCTTCATTTTCTTCATTTTCTATTCAATTATTATTATTGTTATTATTATTATTTTTTATCCTCCAATTATAGAATTGGAGGTAACATTCCCATCTGAAACCAGATATACAGGAACCATTCATTGCCCTTATTGAATTTCAGATTACAATTCATTTAGTTTTTCATAAAATATTGGATTGACGTGATGTAGCATACATTGGAATGAGCTACCCAGCTTCAATTTGCTGAGGTGATTTAACCCCAAATTGAAACCTGCTCCAGAGAGAATAAGCTGCTATTATATAGTATGCTGTACATGGTGTAGAACCATTCTAGAGAAGAATGTAAATCATTCCAGTGAAGGTCAACTAAGTCATTTTTTTTTATTTTACCAGGCAAGCCAGTTAAGAACAAATTCTTATTTTCAATGACGGCCTAGGAACAGTGGGTTCCTAGGCCATGGGCAGGTTAACTGCCTGTTCAGGGGCAGAACATCAGATTTGTACCTTGTCAGCTCGGGGATTTGAACTTGCAACCTTTTGGTTAACACTCTAACCACTAGGCTACCCTGCCGCCCGATCATATGTCGTGAATCTGCTGGATTCACGACATGACAGTCCAGTTTAGTACTAGTTTTCTCTTTGTTCTCCCTTGGTCAGCCAGTCTTCTTTCCAGATGATCCAACTCAGGGAAAAACAGCGAGTGACAAAATGTAGAATATATTGTTGTGCAAGTATGATATGGCAGCTGAATACGTCAGATTTTGAAGCAATTTTGCACTTACTTCACCGTAAACCCTGACTCATTGCAGCACAAAGGGTGTGCAAATGAGAACTAATTGGATCTGTCATATGGTTCATGTTGCAACATCAGCGCCTGTTGGCGCAGCCAAGAAATTCCCAAAAAGATCGGAAACATTTCAAAAGAATGAAATTGAAATCCATTGCATTTGAGTCATAGATTAGCACACATATTTTCAGCCTTTGATAATGGAAAGCGAGGGCATCTGTTGTCTCTTTGGGGCTGTATTGAAACTAAATCCTCATCCTTGACAAAGATGTTTGAGTTTACAGTTTTTTCTGTAATGTCATGTTATTACCATACCCTTGTCAGAGTCTATAAGCAAATTCATTTTCTTTTTCCTCAGTCACTTTTTCACATTTGATGTCCAAACTATCAAGTTATGCACTGTCAAGTCTGACTCCAAGGCAAGTAAAATGTGCATCATTAACCCCCCTCGTAATACTTGAATTTGTTTGTTTTAGAGGAATAATACTGGAGGATACCGTGAAATGGTTTGAAAATGGTTCACTAACCAAGTTTCCATTCAACCTTTTTATGTGAGTAAAGTGCCTTTGGGATAAAAAATGTCATGACAGGCCTGATAGAAACAGAAAATTTAGACAAAACACTAGACACTAGATGTTCTGCTATAATCTCCACCTGGCACAGCCAGAAGAGGACTGGCCACCCCTCATAGCCTGGTTCCTCTCTAGCTTTCTTCCTAGGTTCTGGCCTTTCTATGGAGTTTTTCCTAGCCACCATGCTTCTACACCTGCATTGCTTGCTGTTTGGGGTTTTAGCCTGGGTTTCTGTACAGCACTTTGAGATATCAACTGATGTAAAAAGGGCTTTATGAATACATTTCATTTGATTTGATTTGAAGGTGGGTTCTCTTTGTGTTGGTAAAATGTAATTAATGTTAACTTGTATTCATTATAGGGTACATGGGAATTTAACCGCAAAAGGTATTTTTATGTGCACTGCATCATCACGCACAGCTTTTTATAATGCAACAGGTGAATTTGATGGAAACACATCTCTGGTGAGACAATGTACATATTGTTTTTAATGTGGATTTTGAATATTCGCATGAAAATCTGTCGCCAATTGGATGGAAAACTTGCTATTGACAGACATTGGTAGCAACATTATGTTTCATAGTTCCTCATAGGAAGGGAAGGGATGGTTATTCTATGGTTTTGCAGAGACCATGTCACCATTGACGTCTCAACAAATTGGATTATTATTTTGGTCTACTTGTGAATATGAATGGATGTCATTTTTAAATTATATCTACTGTAGCAACAAAGAGACTTCTGTACAGATGATTTGCATGGATCACCAACTTGGTGAATAAGAAAGAAGTGTTTAAATGGCAACTTGGTCCTTGGCCCCTTCCTTTCAGAAGGTGTGCTGGCCGGCATACTAAGTAGCCTGGATGCATTTATTGTTCATGGAGACGTTTGACAAATGTCTTATTGATGTTGTCCAGGAGCCGTCTCTCTATTTTTGAATGGGAAATCAATTAGAGGTGGCAGAGTCCATGTCCTGAAAACCTCTAGATAACTTGGAGCTTTCAGACCTGCCATCTCTCCTTCATGTCACCCAAATCCAGAGACTTAGACCTTACCCTGTAAACACCAAGGCATTGTTTTGTGCGAGCGATTAGTACTTTTTGAGGCCGGTTCAGTTTTCGATATCGGTTTAGAATATTTGTCATTTAATTACTTTATTATTTAATTCCAAGTCATCCTCTCTTCTCCAATGAGCTGCTGCCTATGCTGTCTGACAAGATCACTGTTTTAATAGTTCTTCAAGGTAAATAAGGCATACCTTTATGACTGCTGAAAACCAACTACCAATCACTTAGATCATGTATTTTCACGTAGAGATGCAGTACCTGCAGTACAATGTGTGCCAATTGAGCTCACGGAAAAATCTAGAAGGAAATAGAATTCAAGTAATTGAACCTATGTCCATCAATTAGTTGTTTAATTACAGTTAATCGCTCAGCACTAGAATTTGTAAAACAAATACTTTTAGTAAGGTGAAGTCAAAGTAATCGTAAAGTAATTATTACTTAAAGTGTTTATTTGGTACTGACTACAAAACTAAATGAGAAGTAACAGCAACTCCCTTTTTGGGATTTATGTTAACAAATCAATTTTTTACCCAGCATGCTCTAATGCGGGTTGGTTTTTTGGAATTGTTTTTAATATCTGTGTTTTTGTATGTACATTTCTTTGTTTATTTAACCTGGCAAGTCAGTTAAGAACACATTCTTATTTACAATGACTGCCTTGTTCAGGGGAAGAATTACAGATTTTTACCTTGTCAGCTCAGGGATTCGATCCAGGAACCTTTTGGTTGTTTTGTTAATCTGTCGGCCCCAGCCTCAAACTCAGGCCGTGTGTGTAGTTAACTGACCCTCTCTGCCCATTCATCGCCATTTTATCTGTTGTTGTTGTTGTTGTTGTCTTAGCTGATTAGCTGTTGTTGCCTTACCTGTTGTTGTCTTACCTAGCTCTCCCAATCAACACCTGTGATTGCATTATGCCTCACTTTATGTCTCTCTCTAATGTCAATATGCCTTGTATACTGTTGTTTAGGATAGTTATCATTGTTTTAGTTAACTGTGGAGCCCCTAGTCCCACTCTACATGCCTCAGATACCTTTTTTGTCCCACCACCCACACATGCGGTGACCTCACCCAGCACAACTAGTGTGTCCAGAGATGCAATCTCTCTTATCATCACTCAATGCCTAGGTCTACCTCCACTGTACCCGCACCCTACCATACCCTTGTCTGTACATTATGCCCTGAATCTATCCTACCACGCCCAGAAATCTGCTCCTTTTATTCTCTGTCCCCAACGCACTAGACGACCAGTTTTGATAGTCTTTAGCTGTACCCTCATCCTACTCCTCCTCTGTTCCTCGAGTGATGTAGAGGTTAACCCAGAACCTGTGCGTACCCAGACGCTCTCATTTGCTGACTTCTGTAACCGTCAAAAGCCTTGGTTTCATGCATGTTAGCATCAGAAGCCTCCTCCCTAAGTTTGTTTTACTCACTGCTTTAGCACACTCCGCCAACCCTGATGTTCTTGCCATGTCTGAATCCTGGCTTAGGAAGGCCACCAAAAATTCTGAGCTTTCCATCCCAAACTACAACATTTTCATCAAGATAGAACTGCCAAAGGGGGAGGAGTTGCAATCTACAGCAGAGATAGCCTGCAAAGATCTGTCATACTTTCCAGGTCTATGCCCAAACAGTTCGAGCTTCTAATTTTAAAAATGAATCTCTCCAGAAATAAGTCTGTTGCCGCCTGTTATAGACACCCCTCAGCTCCCAGCTGTGCTCTGGACACCATATGTGAATGGATTGCCCGCAATCTATCTTCAGAGTTTGTTCTGTTTGGTGACCTAAACTGGGAAATGCTTAACACCCCAGCAGTCCTACAATCTAAGCTAGATGCCCTCAATTTCACACAAATCATCAAGGAACCCACCAGGTACAACCCTAAATCGGTAAACATGGGCACCCTCATAGAGGGGTTATCACAGGGTTCAATTCTCGGGCTGACTCTTTTCTCTGTATATATCAATGTTGTCGCTCTTGCCTTGATCCACCTCTACGCAGACGACATCATTCTGTATACACATGGCCCTTCTTTGGACACTGTGTTATCAAACCTCCAAACGAGCTTCAATGTCATACAACCCTCCTTCTGTGGCCTCCAAATGCTCTTAAAAGCAAGTAAAACTAAATGCCTGCTCTTCAACCGATCGCTGTCCGCCTGTCCGCCCGACTAGCATCACTACTCTGGACGGTTCTGACTTAGAATATGTGGACAACTACAAATACTGTACCTAGGTGTCTGGCTAGACTGTAAACTCTCCTTACAGACTCATCTAAAATATCTCCAATCCAAAATGAAATCTAGAATCGGCTTCCTATTTCGCAAACAAAGCCTCCTTCACTCACGCTGCCAAACATACCCTTGTAAAACTGACTATCCTACCGATCCTCAACTTTGGCGATGTCATTTACAAAATAGCCTCCAACACTCTACTCAGCAAACTGGATGCACTCTATCACAGTGCCATCCGTTTTATCACCAAATCCCCAAATACCACCCACCACGGCGACCTGTATACTCTCACCGGCTGGCCCTCGCTACATATTCTTCGCCAGACCCACTGGCTCCAGGTCATCTGGTCACCATAGGAACACCCACCCGTAGCACCCGCTCCAGCAGGTATATCTCACTGGTCATCACAAAAGCCAATACCTCCTTTGGTTGGAGACTTATATCTCCCTCACTAGCTTTAAGCATCAGCTATCTGAGCAGCTTACCGATCACTGCAGATGTACACAGCCCATCTATAAATAGCCCATCCACCTACCTCATCCCCATATTGTTTTTATTTACTTTTTTTGCTCTTTTGCACACCAGTATTTCTACTTGAACATCATCATCTGCACATCTATCACTCCAGTGTTAATTTGCTAAATTGTAATTACTTCGCCACTATGGCCTATTTATTGCCTTACCTCCTTACGCCATTTGCACACACTGTATATAGACTTTTCTATTGTGTTACTGACTGTATGTTTGTTTATTCCATGTGTAACTCTGTGTTGATGTTTGTGTCACACTGCTTTGCTTTATCTTGGCCAGGTCGCAGTTGTAAATGAGAACTTGTTCTCAACTGGCCTACCTGGTGAAATAAAGATGGAATAAAAAACATTAAAAATAAACCTGGCCACTGAACACTGGGCTACTTGCCACATTGAGTGATTGATTGACTAATCTTACGCAACAAAAATATAAATAACATACATTTTTCTAAACTAGATTTCTTTTTAACCTGTTACTGAATTGGTTGTTCCAGTTTAAATGGGTTAGGTAGTCTCCTGACACCATTCCAAACCATGGCAGTTATTATGAATGCAGGTTGTGGGTAAATGAAAAGTCTAACTGTTGGATATCCTATTTCCAATAGGTTTTACACATTGCTTTGCAAGCCAGCGTAATGTGACTTGCAGGTAGGGTTGTAAAATTCGGGTAAATTTCTCAGGCCACTGTAAGGGTAAAGGACTAAAAGATATGTAGTGTTGTATAGAGTTTTATTATAATGATAATATTTACCTAGGAACTCACTTGATGAAGATCCCAGGCTTGAACAAATTCAACAACCATGTCTCTGTCACTAACTAATACAATAATGGGTAGTAACTGCAGTTCACTTGAAAAGGCAAAGCACACTGGGAAATTGTATTTGAGGTGTAGCTTAGTGGGGGCGTTAGTCAAAAACTGTCAAGCTGATACAACTTAAAACTGAACTCCATATAGGGTCACAGTGACTCTATCGGTTTGAGTAGTGACTACAAAATCACTTTAAGTAACTGTACTCAGATATATTAAGTGCAACAGGTTTTCTCAAAAGTTTTGAATAATGACAGCCCATTGAGGTTTACAGTGATCAAGTGCTCATTTGGCAAATGCCTAGATTCTTGAGATCTGTGCAGTTGTGAAAGGAATGTTTGGCAGAATTGACTCCTTCCTCATTACACCGGGTTAGGGGAACCACGGCCAACAACAATAGTTCCATTGGGTAAATTTACGATTATGTTCAGAGAAATTTGGAGCATGGTTTAGAACTATTATTTTTGAATCGTTCTATGATGTAAATACAGATTTTTGATATGAATAGATTTTTACCAAAGTGTATTTTTTCCATGGTAACATATGCATCTAAAATGGAACATCAGATTTGTAACATACCTTAACAGAAGACCTTCAGTTAAGGGAAGCTAATTGAAAAAGACTCTTCTCATCCCCATAGTGACACTGAAGAGCTAGTCAACTATCCTGCCATGCAAACTGGCTCCCTTAGCTCCTTCTCTCTCTCCTTATTCTCAACAAGCGGCTGATTGTGGTCTTACAAGTCACACAGATTCCCCAATAACACTACAGTCAACAAATGGGTTTTTAACAAACAATTCCACAGGAAGTGAAGGTCTAAGCTGCTACTGTTGAGCAAAGGAAATATTTCTGAACAATTAAATGTGTCTGTACCTGTGAAATGGGGCACCCTGCTACCTCTACACAGTGGTGAACCTCTTATGCAGGCCAAAATGGACATCTGTAAAAGGAAATATTACCTCAAAGGTCTGGGATTGATTTAACATAAGTGTTGACTTGCTGTCTATAGACATCACCAGATGAATTTGATGTGTGTGTGTGTGTGTGTTCACTGCTTAAACAGTTGTCTATCTGTCTGCTGTCTGTCTGTCAGCTGCTGTTCTACTGTACCAGCAGGCACTGGAATGCTCCCCTTATTGACTTAGACACATGTAGTAATGTATACAGACATACAGAATCAGGGTGTTACTCACATACTAGCGTGTTCTAGAAGGTTTGCTCATGATTCATGAACTCTGTAGATATCCCTGTTGACTGAGCCTGATGACAATCCTTTACTCGGAAACAGCAACTACTCCAAAGCACAATATCAATTCCTTTTTTCATTAAATATAGTAAACAGTAGATGTCCCCTCGCTCTCAGTGATACCAAGAAATTCCCTTTTCTATAGGTTGTCCTTGCCATGTTGGGCGGAAGCCCTGCTTGACCATTAAGCGGCCCATTGAGAGTTGGCCATTTGGCCGACAATGAATAGACTGGGCCTGGAGAGCGCTGTGGCCTCCTTGGATACCAGATAGCAATGCACTGGATCGATGGTGAATGGCAATGTGTGCTTCCCCACAGCAGCCCCTCTTTATTTTTTATATTTTTCATTTCACCTTTATTTAACCAGGTAGGCTAGTTGAGAACAAGTTCTCATTTACAACTGTGACCTGGCCAAGATAAAGCAAAGCAGTGCGACACAAACAACACAGAGTTACACATGGAATAAACAAGCATACAGTCAATAACACAATAGAAAAAAATAGTCTTTCTACAGTGTGTGCAAATGGTGTGAGTGGGTAGGCAATATATAGGCCATAGTAGCGAAGTAATTATAATTTAGCAGATTAACACTGAAGTGATAAATTAGCAGATGATGATGTGCAAGTAGAGATACTGGTGTGCAAAAGAGCAGAAAAGCAAATTAAAACAATATGGGGATGAGGTAGGTAGATTGGGTGGGCTATTTACAGATGGACTATGTACAGCTGCAGCAATTGGTTAGCTGCTCAGATAGCTGAGGTTTAAAGTTAGTGAAGGAAATATAAGTCTCCAGTTTCAGTGATTTTTGCAATTCGTTCCAGTCACTGGCAGCAGAGGACTGGAAGGAAAGGAGACCAAAGGAGGTGTTGGCTTTGGTGATGACCAGTGAGATATACCTGCTGGAGCGCGTACTACGGGTGGGTGTTGTTATCGTGACCAGCGAGCTGAGATAAGGCAGAGTTTTACCTAGCAAAGACTTATAGATGACCTGGAGCCAGTGGGTCTGACAACGAATATGTAGCGAGGGCCAGCCGACTAGAGCATACAGGTCGCAGTGGTGGGTGGTATATGGGGCTTTGGTAACAAAACGGATGGCACTGTGATAGACTGCATCCAGTTTGCTGAGTAGAGTATTGGAAGCTATTTTGTAGATGACATCGCCAAAGTCGAGGATCGGTAGGATAGTCAGTTTTACTAGGGTAAGTTTGGCAGCGTGAGTGAAGGAGACTTTGTTGCGAAATATAAAGCCGATTCTAGATTTGATTTTGGATTGGAGATGTTTAATATAAGTCTGGAAGGAGAGTTTACAGTTTAACCAGACACCTAGGTATTTGTACTTGTCCACATATTCTAGGTCAGAACCATCCAGGATAGTGATGCTAGTCGGGCGGGCGGGTGCGGGCAGCGAACGGTTGAAAAACATGCATTTGGTTTTACTAGCGTTTAAGAGCAGTTGGAGGCCACGGAAGGAGGGTTGTATGGCATTGAAGCTCGTCTGGAGGTTAGTTAACACAGTGTCCAAAGAAGGGCCAGATGTATACAGAATGGTGTCGTCTGCGTAGAGGTAGATCAGGGCCATAGTAGTGAAGTAATTACAATTTAGCAGCAACACCTACTTTGGTCGCCTTTCCTTCCAGTTCTCTGCTGCCTGCGACTGGAACGAATTACAAAAATCTCTGAAGTTGGAGACTTTTATCTCCCTCACCAACTTTAAACATCTGCTATCTGAGCAGCTAACCGATCGCTGCAGCTGTAGATATTCCATCGGTATATAGCCCACCCAATTTACCTACCTCATCCCCATACTGTTTTTATTTTATTTACTTTTCTGCTCTTTTGCACACCAGTATCTCTACCTGCACATGTTCATCTGATCATTTATCACTCCAGTGTTAATCTGCTAAATTGTAATTATTCACTCCTATGGCCTATTTATTGCCTACCTCCTCATGCCTTTTGCACACAATGTATATAGATTCTTTTTTTTTCTACTATGTTATTGACTTGTTTATTGTTTACTCCATGTGTAACTCTGTGTTGTTGTCTGTTCACACAGCTATGCTTTATCTTGGCCAGGTCGCAGTTGCAAATGAGAACTTATTCTCAACTAGCCTACCAAAGCCAGGATTCAGACACTGCAAGAACATCAGGTTTGGCGGAGTGTGCTAAAGCAGTGAGTAAAACAAACTTAGGGAAGAGGCTTCTGATGTTAACATGCATGAAACCAAGGCTTTTTCGATTACAGAAGTCAACAAATGAGACTGCATGTGTCACGTTCGTCATACGAATGAGACCAAGGTGCAGCGTGGTATGCGTGCATTCTAATTTATTTTTAAAAAGGAACACTGAACAAACCAACAAAACAACAAAACGAACCATGAAGCTAATATGAATAGTGCAGACAGGCAACTAAACATAGAACAAGAACCCACAAACACCAAAGGGGAAATGGCTACCTAAATATGATCCCCAATCAGAGACAACGATAAACAGCTGCCTCTGATTGGGAACCATATCAGGCCACCATAAACATACAAATACCTAGACCTACAAAACCCTAGACATACAAAAACCCTAGACAATACAAAACCCCTAGACAATACAAAAACTAGCGTATCCACCCTAGTCACACGCTGACCGAACCAAAATATAAAGAAAACAGAGATATCTCAGGTCAGGGCGTGACAGCATGGGGACACACAGGGCCTGGGTTAACCTCCACATCACCCGAGGAACAAAGGAGGGGTAGGATGAGGGTACGGCTAAAGGCTATCAAAACTGGTCGTCTAGTGCGTTGGGGGCAGAGAATTAAAGGAGTAGATTTCTGGGCGTGGTAGAATAGATTCAGGCCATAATGTGCAGACAGGGGTATGGTGGGGTGCGGGTACAGTGGAGGTAAGCCCAGGCGCTGAGTGATGATAAGAGAGGTTGCATCTCTGGATGTGCTGGTTATACTGTGTGATGTCACCGCATGTGTGGGGGGTGGGACAAAGGAGGAATCTGAGGCATGTAGAGTGGAACTAGGGACTCCACTGTAAACTAAAACATTGATAACTATCCTAAACAACAGTATACAAGGCATATTGACATTTGAGAGAGACATAAAGCGAGGTATAAAGCAATCACAGGTGTTGATTGGGAGAGCTAGCTAAGACAACAACGGGTAAGACAACAACAGCTAATCAGCTAAGACAACAACAACAATCAAAATGGCGATGAATGGGCAGAGAGGGTCGATTAACTACACACAGGGCCTGAGTTCGAGGCTAGGGCCGACAGATCAACAATAAAAATAAACAAAATGGAGAACCGTGATAAATGAACAGTCCAGCATGCATCAGCTATGTAGCCAAGTGATCATAGGGTCCAGTGAACAGCAATAGATGGAACAGGTAAGTCGCGGGGTAGTCATTACTACTCTAGCACGCGGGAGACACAGCATTTAAAGTTAGCAGGCCGGGGTAAGTAGAAGCGTCTGCTCCGACGTCTGGCAACGGCTGGTTGAGGGCACAGCGGATGGAATTACGTCTGCGGACCAGTCGTGGTGGTATGCCGGCCGCCGTGTCGATAAAGGGTCCGGGCCAGATGAAGAAAGAGGTATTGTAGTTGTAGTAATTTCGTTTTCTAGCCAGGAGATGCGCCTGGCTCACGGCTAACTGGTGTTAGCTTCGGAGCAGGGGAGTTAGCCACTATAGCCACTCGGTAGCAGCTAGCTACCAGCGATGATCCGCTGCAAAGGTCCAGAGCTTACGGCAAGTACCCGGTGGAGTAGTGGATTCTAGCCGTGTCCGGGAGGCTGGGTAGCCGGGTGATCACAGAGTAGGCCGTGCGGTATGCCTGGCTCAGGGCTAGCTTTGGGACTGGGTCACTCGGTGGCAGCTAGCTAGCTGTGATGATCAGGAGTAATGGTCCAGGGTTTACGGCTGGAATCCGGCATTGTATTGGAGAAAAACAGTCCGAGGCTGGTAGGTATTATCCAGGTAAAAAAAAAACTGTTGGTGCCTGTGCAGAAGGTAAAGGCCGCTAGCAGTGGCTAATAATGACTAGATAGCTAGTAGCTAATTAGCTGGTTAGCCTCTGATGGCTAGCTTCTGATGGAGGTTCTGGCTATAAGGTCTAAAAAAAAAGGTGAGGCGGCGTACCGGAAGGTATATTTAATTTAAAAATAGAAAAGAGATTGAAAATAAATTGAAATATATACAAAAAAGATGAAAATTACAAAAAGTAAACGAGAGGACGACAAACCACGTCTGCACTGCTATGCCATCTTGGGGGGGATGATTAAAGTTAGTGAGGGAGATATAAGACTCCAGCTTTAGTGATTTTTGCAATTCGTTCCAGTCATTGGCAGCAGAGAACTGGAAGGAAAGGCGGCCAAAGGGGGAGTTGGCTTTGGGGATGACCAGTGAAATATACCTGTTGTAGCATGTGCTACGGGCTCCAGAAACAGAAGGACTGGAATTTACACCAGTGGACAGCAGGTTGGATTCACTGACACTGCAACACTGTAAAAGAAAAGCCTGAGCGGAATTCCCACTTTGAGTTTTCAGAGGAAAAGGAAGCTAGGTTGAAGATAGCTGTATCACCGGTTGGTGGCAATTCGGCTAAGGGTGGTCTGGGGCTAACCTCTGATCTGTCATTGTTTCCTTGTCCTTGTTGTCTTTCTTGCACAGGACAGCCTAGCTGACCTGACAACTTAACACCTTATTCAAAATATTGGATTACTGGGAGTTTCAGGGGTACATCACAGGATACTGCAGCATTGAGAATAAGCCTTGGCTTACCCTGCAGTGCTAAACCTCTCTCACCAGACAAATATAATTTTGGGGGTATAACTTGATGTGTTATTTCACTGGAATTACACATTTATTACATTCTCCCAAAACATCTCAGCTAAGGCATTATATAGATAATTTAACCCAGGTATCGTCTTTACTCAGGCAATGACACATTTTCATTTATCTAAATTTAGACCAGTGGTCTTTTATCTGGACCACCATAAGAATTTTGTGCATGCTGCATAACAGGGCTGAACACAGATAAAGTATCTGGGGTTGAATGAGCAACAAACTTTTCACAGTTGTCCTCTGGAGGGTTAAGGGGCCTAAGCACTACGCTGTCCTGTCCTACCCAGACCTACACACTAATCCTCCGGTGGTGACGTCACTCAGCCTGTCTCCAAATGGGACGCGGTGCAGCAACAACTTTGTGGACTAGTTAGGCGTTCGTTGTGCATCTCCGGACGCAACATCACCCGTTAGCTGAACTTTTAACAGACTCCTCAACTTCGGAAACTCTGGGAAACTAAAAATGGGTAGGTTTCAAAATTAAATATAAATAAATGTTTATGTTTGACGTATACGTTTTAGATGGACCACTTTTTCCGTGATTGTTGATTATTTTTGGTCCTCCAAAGAGATCTCTCCGCGCAAACAACATCTAAAAGTGTAATGTTTACAATACTTTCCACCCAATTTATTTTTATCTGACCCGGTTTAGTAGGCTATCAGCATTAGAGTAGTTGACCAACTCGACACAAGACGATTAAAGGGAGATCAGTCTGGAAAGATTTCCCTACTACCAGGCGCAACTCGGCATGGGCTGAGAAGTTCCAACTGGAGTTGATAACCCACATCACTATCAGCTGTCTGAGGAAGTACATTCCTCATATTGCTCTTTGGTTTCTCAACCACTAACTAAATGAGTTATAAATGAGTAAATCAGTATCACAAATACATGTTTATAATGCCATCTTGTATGAGTAACTTTCCAGTGTAGATTGTTTTTGATTGAAGAGATCATAATGTTTTGACTATATCATTTAGTTGATGGATTGGAAATGCATTCTCCAATAGCTTAAATAGAGATGTTTCAGATTGTTATTGAATAATTGATGGTGTAATATCCGTGGAGCTTTATTTGCAGCTACATCTGGGTTTGCAATTCAGTATGAATATATTGAGCTGTTACTAGCGAGTTTGAGAGTTGTGTGGGCGGACAGTGGATGAGTTTCAGTTTTAGTCTATAAACAAAAACCTATATTATGCTATAGCATTTGGGTATCAAAACCAACGTAGAGTCCATAGACTATACACCCTCCATCAAGTTTCGACACTTGTCTCAGGCTAGGCAAGAGATGCAGTGTCGTGCCTGTGAGGGGCTGGGAGTTGTACTGGGGTGTAATTCCTGTGTCCTACTTGACTCTCTGACTCAGTCCCAAGTGTTGACCATCTGTGTTTCCACCCAGGGGATGCCTGCCTGGCAATAGGGAGCTAGGCGCCAATGCTATGGATATCCAGCAACTTCTTAAAGGCTCCCAGCGGACTTATGGGCTTTGGGGCTCTAAGAGGCTGTCGGCCAGATGGGACAGACAGTATAGATTGAGAAAGAGCACTCTCATTTACCCCCGAATTGTCTATGAGACTGTTAAGCTATAGTCAGTGTCTTTTGTGTTCTTCATATCATATCACACGGTCCTTCAATAATAGGAGTAGACTCATTCTCATTCATGCAGAAATAGATTGTTGATGCTCTCCAAGGCAGGTCTATATGTTGCTTTTTTTATTGGGGGAACTGAGCCTTCCCTCTCACAGGATAGATGGATTCTAAGAAAACAAATGGAATAGAGCTCTCACATAAGCCTGTTGATTTGCAGTGGTGCAGCTGAGGCTATGGGGGGACTGGGAGGAGAGAACACTGTCAGTGTGAGAATGTGTATCAGCATTCATTAATTCCCTATGAAGCTCCCACAGTGGCCTCTTTGTGTTCCTAATTTGGCCCTTCTCCTTTGTGTGCGACTTTAGTGGCTGTTGATGCCGAGGGTAGTTCACTGAATTGCAAGTTGCAGAGTAGACGGACCCCCTGTGAAATAGGCCCCTCATCCTCTCTCACTCTTTCTCTCTCTCTCTCTCTCTCTCTCTCTCAGAGGATATTGCCTTGCATTGCAATTGACCATTGTCCACTGCCTCAAGGCTCTGTTCACATTCATATGTCTCTCAGTAGGACATTAAGACAATAGGTCCCTGAGGAGGGATAGGGATGAGAAGTTACCATTGAGTATAGTAGTGCTGGTGAGCTTCTTATAATGAGGTATTGGCTTTGGTTGTTGAACGTTTCCCTAAGATGTTATCCGTAACGGTCTAAATGGATTCCCTGGTGACTTTCTCATGGAGGCGGTGTCACATTTAAAACATTCCCCACTGTTTCTCCGATGCCTCTATGGTGTTAAAGAGGTTTTATAACAGTGGATATATGGACAATGTGGGAGGATGCTTGGCTCTGACTGGGACCTCCGAAGTCCAAGACTTAATTCAGTGAGGAAGCAGCATGGAGTTAGATGTTCCAGATGTTCTGCCAACTTCTACTCAGCTCTATAGTCATGTGACTGTCACCTGTTTACTCAGCATCGGCCTCTGTTGCTATGCATCTCCTCCATGCCAACAGCTCAGAGTAGAGATTGTGGACTCATGCAACACTATTATGGGATCTAAACTATCACGCCTTGGGAAATTACCACGATATAATTGAGGAAGGATAACTGTTTATAGTGCTTGTGAGGATCATGCATGTTTATGCAATACAGCAGCTAAGAACTTACGTTTTTGTTTGCAACACTGGGGCCTACGAGTGGCTTCTGGCTGTTTCATTAGTCAAAGTACTTTACAGATGGGATCAATATGTTTCTGCCATTTCTTGATCTACTGCCGGTTTATAGAAACTCTGAAAGGAGAGAAGGGGCAGATGCGAAAAGGGGAAACTCACAAGCCTGTCATTTTCCATTTTATAGAGACAATTTAATTATATGCTTGTTCACATTTAGGGCTGTCTTGTGACTTGCAGGAGTTAAGGCTAATCAAATACAGCGAATTATGGACTTACTTGACTCTGAACAATTCCTCTCTGAGCCAGAACTTGATGGCCCAAAAAATAAAAATAGTTTTTCCTGCATGGAAACTCTCCCAACTCCAAAAACTGTTTTGATCTGTACTTAATTGTTCTCTGGAAAGAGTGATTCACCACTGGCGTCAAACCTCAAGATTTAAACATTGCACCATTGTTTATGACTGTAATCGGAGAAAGAGAGAAAAAAATCACTTGATTGCTAACCCAAATCAATAATGTAATTTTGAAAGACTCATTTGATTAAACATCTCATGGGTGCTGTTGTCTGTCATCGGTTTATCTCTATTACTCATGGTTTACGGGTAGAGTTTAGTGGTGACATAAGTCTTGTGCCAAATGTTGTTAATCTCCCTCAATCCCAAAGTCAATGTCTCCATTGACTGTAATTTCCGAATGTCATTGTTGACTACATTGACACACCAACAGAGAAAACAGACATATTGTTTTTTTCTGCCTCATGGAAATGATCTATCTCAGATGTTGTCCCTCCTTGGGACTTTTTTGAACTGCCTGTCTGCCTGGTGTTTGTGCAACCATCTGGGATGTCTGGAAGGTGTCAGATTGTTTTTGTCACACCAAGCAGGGTTACTCTGACATGGTTATATACACAGTGCACACGACTGTGCAGTGACCCTGCATCCTGAGAGGGACAAGAGGAAAGGAGAGGTTCCACATCTTTGAACGTCATGCCACTGGGCGAGTGTTTTTTTGGCTCTCAGAATCAGCGGCTTGTCAACCGATGCCTGAGCAATAACAGAGGGTGCGATCATGTGTCCCCATGCTCTGATCAGGATTCAAGGTTATCTCTGTGTGTGGGAGCACAGCTGGTCCATGCCAGGCCCACTCCAGATAATGGATACTGGAACAGGGGACAGCTCATGAATAACGTTTACATCCATATTTTTGTGAAGTCTGCAGAGACGTAGTTTGGCTTGTTTTCTGTTCAAGTACCTGGTATTCTCACATGTGACCCCTGTCATTTTACCACCTGTGTAGGAATGACGGCGTTAGAAAGGATGATGTAATAACACATTTACTCAGCCACTGATGCAACCATTTGTTTATTATGTTTCACCACCCACAATTTCACCCCCGTCTCTCCACATACTGTATGTTTTTGTTGTTATTATTTAGACAATTTCATTTTCAGCATTTACGATTTGTCATTACTCTTTATTATGGGTTTGCGGGCATCAAATATGCTTAATATCCATGTTAATGAGGTATTTGTTGTAATAATTTAATGATTTCTGGGCTTCTCTCCATTTGGCAGAGGATCTTACCGAGCATCTTTGGCAATTAAGCAGCAGATGAGGCCCACATATCCTCTCAGACAATCTGAGCTGCTCTGATGTGAAACCACTTAGTCCAACCAAATAAACTCTGCTATTTAATCCCTTTCTCTTTCTCTCCCCTCCTCTTTCTTCTCCCTGTTCCACCTTCCCACCTCTCCTGCTGTCTCTCCTCCTTCTCTTCTTTTCCTTCTCCCCTCTTCACTGCTCATTCTCTCCACTAAGAGTCCACACCTCTTATCCTCTCTTCTCTGTCTTCACTGTGGATGGTTGATTGCCCGGCACCAACATTGCAGCTCCGTCCAAGCGCTCATGTTAATTTGTTGAGCTTAATAAGTCCTCCTCCTGTCACAAAGAGGGCCATTGTGTATTGTGATATGAAATGATAGGAATAGAAGTTCCTGAGTGGGAATGCTTGCTCAAGCATGGCCCGTCCCCCTCACTTTTATTAAGGGCCTATTCACTGCTCCACTGTGATGTGTGGGGGCGCGGGGGGGGGGATTCACTGTGCTAACCTCCAGAGTTCACCCTTGTTAGAGAGTTGTCACATTGGTGCTGGAAACAGAGTGGAATCTGAATGCCTAAAAATATCCAGGATATGTAAATGAGTACATCCTGCCTCCTCCAGAACACTTGTTCCGTTTGACATGGTCGGTCATAATAAAGACATTGACTGTGCGATTTTTTTTTTTGTTGAGCTTGTTTAAAAATAAATTAAACTGTCAGTTTTTGTTATTGAACATTACCTCCAGAGTAACAAAAACTTTTTTTTACAATAGTCTTTTTATTATTAATAATAAAAAATGCATCCTGATAGTATGAAGTACCTTATATAACATGAACAAACCCATGATGGACAAAGTGTCTTCAGATACTCTGTATGCTGGCAGTGGCCCGAGCCTAGCTGAGGGGATATTTGTCATCCCTGTCTGTGGACAAACAGTCTGTATCAGTGTTTTTTGTACAGCACAGAATGTGTGGTCCACACAAACATTTCCAGAAGGCCTGGGTGAAAGCCGACAGTGGCCACAGACCGACATAAAAGCAGACAGTGGGCCACAGTCCGACACAAAGCAGACAGTGGCCATAGACCGACACAAAAGCAGACCGTAGCCACAGACCGACATAAAAGCAGACAGTCAACCACAGACCGACACAAAGCAGACAGTGGGCCACAGACCAATACAAAGCAAACAGTAGCCACAGACCGACACAAAAGCAGACAGTGGGCCACGGACCGACACAAAAGCAGACAGTAGGCCACAGACCGACACAAAGCAGACAGTGGGGCCACAGACCGACACAAAACAGACAGTGGGCCACAGACCGACACAAAGCAGACAGTGGGTCACAGACCGACACAAAGCAGACAGTGGCCACAGACCGACACAAAGCAGACAGTGGGTCACAGACCGACACAAAGCAGACAGTGGCCACAGACCGACACAAAGCAGACAGTGGGTCACAGACCGACACAAAGCAGACAGTGGGCCCCAGACCGACACAAAGCAGACAGTGGGCCACAGACCGACACAAAGCAGACAGTGGCCACAGACCGACACAGTGCTCATGTGCATTCACACCCTCATTGAACAGGCCAACCTACGCTTGGGGACTGTATCGATGCGACGGAAATCAATAACCATTTCCAACATGACCCAGAACTATTGCCAAGCTTCGGTTAAACAAATAGCCTACACAGATCATAAAGTATATAGGCTAGGGCATAACAGTCACTTTGTTTCAGGGTCAGGAATAGTGGCTTGACATAATTGGTATATAGTGATAGACAGCATCATGCCTAGCTACTGATACCAGGGGGCAGAGGTATCTGTAGGTTGTGACATCATTTCCTATACTAGTAACCCAGAGGCCCCAACCCTTCAGTACTAGATCAGGATCTGGGCCAGTAAATTAGCTAGTAGGTCATAGGGCGAGATGGGGGTTAGTGATTGTGTCGTCAAAAAATGGGGCTGATGCAATTAACAAGACAGACTACTTCCTTTGGATTTGTATCTTAACTTTGTGGGAACAATAGTATTTTAATGATACGAGTATGAAATCGTACTGTATCTCTGCAGAGAAAGCAAAATAATGAAATCCAATAGGACCGAAGCAGCCCCAATAATCTTTCACCTTCCATTTTATAATGTGCCTGAAATAGACAACTGGCAGACCCTTTGAGGTGATTTCGCTGTCAACAGTGATAGCTCAAGTGAAATATTGGAGCCATTCAACACACTTCAACATACTGCGGTCAGTATCTCTCATTGTCTTCTGACCTTGTTCAAAACCACCGCTTGAACTTCTCATGTTGTAGCCTTGATCTGTTTTGTTTGTATTTTAGTTCAGTTTTTTATGGATATATATAGATTTTTTAATTGAAAAAAGAACTGTTTGACTGTGGATGGCAGTTAGGGTAGCAGCAACAGAGTTAAAGTGAGTCCAAATGACTTGGAGCTTCCAGCTAATGCCCTCCAGGGTCATCTGCAGAGAGCCAGAGAGAAAATACCCCCAGAACACAGTACGCTGTGGGAGACTGGGAATGTATTGTGGTGGTGGAGGATTGTTATATACCTTTCATACCTAGACGTTTTTCTGCTTACTTTATCATGCCACCAACTTTTTGACACTTTTTCTTTATATCTGAAAGGTATTGCAACAAAACCTGTACTTTTAATACTGCCAACCAACCAAGCCATGACGTATTTAAAAGTCCCGCCAACCCCTCGCATTTCATCTTACCGACGTTGGCACACATTGAATTATGAACATTCTATTGTTGTCCGACATCAAACTTGTCCTTGTCGACCACAGAAAGGCTTTGAATGCATTTTTGTCTCTCCATTTAAATGTATGTAGTTCTGTCCTTGAGCTCTTCTTGTCTATTGTCACAGAAATGCTTTGTAATTTAGCTTGGGGGAATGCACACTGCCATTTCATCTTTTTTTTCTTGACTTTGATGGGTAAATATTTAAAGGCAAATTTGTGGTCATACGCACATCTTTAAAAACATAGGTGCTGGGCTAATAAAGAATAGTAGTACAGAAAAAGAAGGCCATCACACTTTTAAAGCTCCCAATTAACCGCTTTTCGGTTCGAAACGGATCTTCATCAGGTATTTAAAGTCTTCATCTCCAGCACCACCCCAACATCAACATACTGTTGTGAAAATGGCTCGTTGCTATGTTTTGTAGTAAAAAACATAGAGATGTAACAATCTGGGTGTAGTGTGTGCGAAGTCAGGCGCAGGAAGCAGAGAGTTCAGGGTAGTGCTATTTAATGCACAAACGGCGAACATAAGCCACCCTACGAAACACAGGGCACACACAAAAACAAATGCCCCAAACACGGGGACTCAAACAGTCCAGCAAAAACCCACGAAATGGGAAACACGCTAAACTCAAACGTGCACACTAGTTACACAAACAATCCTGCACAAACATAGCCCGACTAATCAGCCTAAACACAAAACAGGTGAAACCAATAAACAGAAAGAGGGAAAAGGATCAGTGGCCGCTAGTAGGCCGGTGACGACGACCGCCGAGCGCCACCCGAACAGGAAGGGGAGCCACCTTCGGTAGGAGTCGTGACACTAGAAAGATAAATGTTTCCAATGACATCATCAACCAATTAGTAGGTAATGCCTACTCATAATTGGTTAAAATCATACGATGCACACCAATGATGTCATTGGAAACGCTTATATTTCTCTATTTTTTTTAACGACAAAACATAGAAGCGCACAATTTTCACGTTGATGTTGGGGTGGTACTGGACATGATGAATATGAAATTTCCCCTTAAAGACCCTTATATTTAGCTAATAAATTCTGGGTTGCAAAAATTCTAATAAATCGACTCATTTCAGTTTACGTGACAAAACAAGCAACTGCTGTGAAATATATTTTCCATAACCAAAAATATAGTATTTTCAAGTTTGAGGCTGATGATAACTGGAAGTAAAAGACGCTGGAAGTAAAAAACTGGAAGTAAAAAACTAAACTTAAGAATGGGAAGCATAGAAATAGCTCAAATAGAACAGATCTACCACTTAGACTTGCTTTCACAGAGAAAGACAGATGTATAGCACACATTTCTATGCGAATTTGATTGGGTTGCCCAAAAAGTTACATATTGCAGCTTAAATACTTAATATGCATAAGGTTCTAATAAACTACAAATCGCTAGTAGGCTATCTGTCATCAGCCAAAATATCTGTTGGGGAGTTTGAAAGGAAAGAAGGTGTGCGATTTTGTGATTACATCCAATGTGGATCAAAAAATGTGCTTTCTGAAATCATCCTACAGAGTTTCATCCAGGTCAGAGGTTTTTATTCTGGACATGATCGAACAGAGCAGATTCTAATGCGGTTCCAAATATTATTTAAATTTTATTCTATTATATTCCTTTATATTATTTCTTATCAATAAAATATAGGCCACATGTGTGTTGATTGTGATCAGGGCAGTGGAATGTAGGCTAAGTGTGTCTCTTGTCTGTTTAAAAAAATAACTATTGATTTCATTTGCATGGCGCAGCAGACCAGTAACATAATAAACTCAAATGCTATGCTATTCTGTTCTTTTGAAAATACATTTGATTAGTCTTATAATGTTTTTGAGGACCTGCATGAACAAATGAATAATGGATTTCTTTGTCTAGCCTGCTCATATAATTACCAGAACATAGAATGTTTTGAGTGGCCAACTTTATATTCACCATAACAGGAAAATGCAAGGTCATTAATTACTAATTATTTACAAGTAGGCTATGACAAGCTGCTAACCTTGTTGGAAATGACAGGAAACAGAGTTTTAGTTATACAGTAAGCATAATCAAACTGCCTTACTGTGTTTGAACTGTGCTAAAATAATAGCCTCTTTACTTTGTGAATGTGAAGAAATGAAAGCAGTGGAATGTCAGACTTTAAATAGGGGAATAGAAACTACAGCTGTCAGGTTACCATGACAACGATCACAACAACAGGGTCAAAGTTGAACGTATCTTGCTCCTTCCCGGCGAAAGCAATGGCTATATAAAAAGAGAATGCACACAAGGAAGAGGTAAAAATAGGGCTGTTTAAAAGAAACATTGACCAATTGTTTCTATAGCCAACATACTGTGAATCCTATGTGCAAGCAAAATTACAGAAGGAGGCTGTAGGACCAGCCTGTTGGCCAGGTGCCCATGGAGAATATTAAACAACTTCACAGATAGCTCTTTGTGCTCGGCTCCTTTAGCACTGCTGCTAAACAACCCGTAAGACAAAGGCGTTCTGGGGTTCCCCCAGTGCAGCGCTAAGAGGTGTTCACCATATGAAGAGGCATGCTGGCCTGCCCCGGGCCATTCACAGGCAGCAAAAAGGGTACGCTGTATCGAGCAGACTTTTAAATGCAAACTAAAGTAACCCTTTCATACTTCCTCTGGGCCTCTTCAGGACAACATGAAAAAGAATACTTTTGTGAGATCTGGTTTAACAGCCACGTATCTGGTGGTGTTTACCTGCTGCATAGCTGCGGATGGATACTGCTTCTGGCATTCTGATGGAATTTGCCAATGGCTCAATAGAGTGATATCCTCTTCTTTTGACTCGTTTTATGTGAATAAAGAGAACTCCGTTTAATATTCATCAAATCCAATCAAGCAAATTCCAACCCCCCAAATACTGTACAAATGTTCAATGTTTACGGAAAGATGTCAAATGAAAAGACACTAATTAGGCCAACGTCCTTATAATCAGGTCATAATTAATCACTGCTATTCAAAGATACATTTAAGAGATAAATCAGTTGAACTATTCCGAAGGTCATCATGTACACACGTTGCCCAACTCCTTTTAATTGAAGAATATTCTTAGATGTTACAGAATGTACACATGATGACCCCCCCAGTCAGCTCTCTGTGATTCTAATGCATGTGACTATGGAACCAGTGTCTCAGAGGGTTGACCGTGTTAGCCGAATTGTTCCGCTAGGAATGCTTTTCCTGTGGAATGAATGAAGGCTCTGAGTCAAGCTCACGTTGTCCACCTGTCATCCTCCTAGGATTATCTTGATAGACATAGAAGACACCTCTGCCCGGCAGATGAAAATATCCAGAATAGCGGAGCATTCTGTCTGGATAAAGCGACAGCTGCAGGAAACCCATTAGCTTGTGTATCCAGGGATCACATTTGCCGCTAAGACTGTTTGGGGATTGAAAAATTGGAATAAAGAACGTAGTTTACAGTACCTAGACGCATGACTGAGCCTCATATTCTCTCAACACAAATATGAGAGATGTAGAAAGATATCTGGTGTGTTGGCTGGTAAAGAATGATCAATATTATTGGTAACATTTATATCTTGACCAAACTATACCGGACGCATTTTTGCTGGTGTCTAGCTAGCATCACTATGGTTCTTTGGTTAATGGGACAGTATTTAAGCTGAGAGGATTTTGTATCCTTCTAGTTCATTTAGGAGGAAATGAGAAGCGAAAACATTGAGAACAGTGTGAGAGCTGCAAAGCCCTGGACTAAGAGAATGTCAATGAGAACGAAGCTTCAGGGCCTGGGAGAGGAAATCCCAGATGTTCCTGTCTGAAAAACAACGTGACCCCGTAACTGTGTTCAGTGAGCAACACAGACCAAGGGAGACCAGGGGAGAGGAGTTAGCGGTGCTGTATGAAATTTAAACTGCTGCTATGTCTCATAATTCATTTCAATGTCGGACATCTGCCCTATAAGAAACTAATGCTGTAACAATAGAGAGGCCACAGCTGAGATTTAAAAAATTATGCAGTGAAGGAGAGAGAACATCTGGAACATAGGGAGCGACCAGCTTCCTGGTTTACTGTTACCCAAACAGGTTTGGGACCAATTAAAGAGCTTTGTAGAACCGTATTGGGGATAGTGGACCTTATTAACCAGATGTGCATGAGAAGTAGGATTCAGTGTTTCCTCTCTCCTCGTGCCATACTCACTGCTTTATGAACAGGGTGAGACGTGTGTGTGTGTGTGTGTGTGTGTGTGTGTGTGTGTGTGTGTGTGTGTGTTTGTCATCTATTTGACTTGACCAAGTTCAAAGCTGCTGGTTTCATTTAGGCTTAACGAAAGCTGTTTAAGTCGCCTGGCTGGCTTTTCAGCTATGGTCAGTTTTTTTCTGAACATAAAAAATGGGATGATCATTTTCTATGTTTTTAGATCTGATGTTTGGCTATTGGCACTGGAATTGAGGGATGTCTGTGTTTTTCGTCTGTGGTTCACAATTGGACGGGTGAATCTAATGAAGAACAGCATGGCTTCAGGACATATTGAAGTATGCACTGTCAGATGCATGAGCCGTGCAGTTGGAAATTGGAATTCAGCTTGCAGTCTATAGTGTCCATAAAATGATGTCTGTTATTTTTCACATTCAGAAATACCAAACAGTTGATTAAAACTGTGTTGTGTCCTTCAGGATAGTTTAATGTACACATTCAGCTACAGCTGAGAGCAGGAGACATTTCGAAGTACACTACAGTGGCTGATGGCATAATTGGGTCATCCACAATCTGTGTTTTCACTGCTCCCTCTACTCTACCTCTCCTTAGACATACCAATAGACCGGGAAATTATCCAGTGGGAATTTTGGGACCCTACTTGCAGTCCTGTATGAACTGGGGTACAATTATGCACTTATAACTAAAGGTACAAAGGATGTTTACAGTGACAAGTGAATGGATGTCACATTACAGTGACAAGTGAATGGATGTCACATTACAGTGACAAGCGAATGGATGAATGCAACAACCATGTCTCTGTCACTAACAAATACAGTCATAGGTGTTAACTCTACAATTGACCCGAAAGGCAGGGCACTCCCATATACTCAGTGTTAAGTGAACACACACTGCTTAGAGGAAAGCCTTATTACTCTAAGCAGTGTGTTCACTTAACACTGAGTATATGGGTCCACATACTCAACACTTTCAGTGTTGATTTCTTTGAAAAAAATAACACTGGAGAATTTTCTGTGTAGAGTAATGGAATGACCCACTTAATAAAATAGATTAGTTTCCATCTTCATCTTACAACCCATGTGACCCTATATTCACTTAGTCTGAATGAAATAAAGGATAACTGGTCAACACATCTCCTGGTTGGTGCCTGAGGCCAGCAGCGGGGTGGAAATGCCAAGTTCAGGTTGCAGCAGGTCTTTGTCCTTCCAGGATCCAGCTCCAGGATGCAGATCATAGCTCACATAGCCGGGTTAGGAGGGTTAAGAGTGCTGCGTGGCAGAACAAAGGCATTAAAGCGAGCTGCCCCATCCATTCCTCTGTTGTCATAGCGCTGCTGATGAATCCTGACACTCCTTTAGATGCCTGGCCTGTGGAGAGAGAGAGAGAGAGAGAGAGAGAGAGAGAGAGAGAGAGGGGGGAGCTCTGGCTGGGCTGAATGGAGAAGGAGGTCCCCGTGTTAAAGATGTCTGGGAGCCTCGAGCCCCGGAGATAGAGTAGGGTAAACTGTTGGGTCAGGGGTGAGAGGTTGGCAGCGTGATGCTGGAGACAATAGGTATGCCGATACGGAGACCGCTGGAAGAGAAAGAGTTCCCAGCAGCTGTGAGAGAAGGAGGGAGGAGGAGGGAGTAGGGGGTGGTCATGGGAAACCCCCAAGATTAGCCTGAGAGTTTTGTCCCTGTGTTTCATTATGTCTCCATTGTGTGTGTGTGTGTGTGTGTGTGTGTGTGTGTGTGTGTGTGTGCGCGCGTGCGTGTGTGCGCATGTACTCTCGTGCATGTCCCTACCCCCTGTGTGACAAGTAGCAAAATTAAAGAACTGATCAGAGATAATGTTATGCACAATCATAGCAGCTGCAGCATGGGAACTTCTGGAAAGTGACTATAGTCTCATTGGAAACCATTGGGACACAAGTAAAGCACTTTTCTTTGAGATACTATCTGAACAATAAGCGTATTTTTGCCCTTAATAGAATACAGGCTTATATGAAATTTAGAGCATGAGCAACCTCATGTTTTCATACATACAAGGAATATTACATGCATTATAATTCCTTGGCCACGGGCAATGGCCAAACTGTATGATCCATACTAACCTTCTCATAGATAGCGAGGTAGGCCTACTTATCAATTCAATTCCAGCACTTTTATATTGAATTCTATAGGAGCAGCTGTTGTTACTAATGAATATTCATGTACACAGTTGATTTCTCAAGTCTGAGGTTATTCACATGGCTGGCTAACAATGTCAAGTTTGTGTGCCTCTCGTTGCCTGAAGGACATGTTCAGATGTACTGAGACGTGAGAAAGTAGCATAAAGAGGGCAAGAAAACAGTATTCAAGAGTCAAGTAACACAGTATTCTCACGATGGAGATACAGCAGATGGCTGGTAATATTAGTGTTTACTGCTGACTAATTACAGCAATGAGTTTTTGAATTATATATGATACAAGTAGCAGTACCATGAACCTTGTGCTGGGTTAAATATACAAGGCTTATGATGATGAACATTGTATTTAGGAGATTAAGTTCACTGAGGTGAGGTTCTGTTTCGTGCTGTATACGGCCCAGCTCCAATGAACAGCACACACACTTCAGATCTGTGCTTATTGAGTCTTCTCTGAAATTATAGATCAGCAGAACAAGTGGGTGCAATTTCAGTTCCATTATCGTTTGTCATCACGGAGACTTAGAGCTTTATTAGCAGGGCTGGGATGTGTCAATGTGCCCCTCTCTTCCCCAGATAGAGAGAGAGAGAGAGAGATACAGTGAGGACGGAGGGGGACAGATTGACTCAGATTAGAGGGATTTCATCCACCCGTGCGGCTGCCTGACTAATGCCTTTACCAAATGTCTTCAGACACACAGAGCTTACACCTGGAAACAGTTTCTCTGAAAGGGTAGATCTAGCCTGGTGATCAGCCTGTTTATACTTTAGTCAAAGACAATGATAGAAGAATTGTAGCACCAATTTTTTGATGTACTGCTCAATGTCAAATACAGTTTGTTATTGTCACTTGGTGACAAAGAGGGTTGTGCCAATTGCTTTTTAAGAGTTCTGTTCATTACCTTTTCTCTGAGAAGAGCCTCCCTCCCTCTCCAGTTTAAATAATTCCCAGACCTTTCTGGAGAAGATGGAATGGTTTCTGAGCAGAGAAAGGAACCCATGGCTCGCCTGTGGAGTGGAAAATGTAATTCCAAATGCTGCTATTAGTGGCTTCTTCTATTCCAGAATAATTATTGAATGAGCTGCATTTACCCCTGTGAGCCATAGTGATGTGTTTTGTTTTGATTTACAACCCAAATTGTTCGAGTGGCCCATATTTTCTGGGGTAACGGGAGTGTCTTACTGGTTCGTATTCTTTCAAAACTATAAACATACAGTACATATAGGCCAATGGGACCTATCTATAATTATTATTTGGTAGTATTGCCTTTAAATTGTTTAACTTGGATCAAACGTTTCGGGTAACCTTTCACAAGCTTCCCACAATAAGTTGGGGGAATTTTGCCCCATTCCTCCTTACAGAGCTGGTGTAACTGAGTCGGGTTTGTAGGCCTTTGCTCGCACATGCTTTTTAAATTTTCTATAGGATTGAGGTCAGGGGTCATTGTCCATTTGGAAGACCCATTTGCGACCAAGCTTTAACTTCCTGACTGATGTCCTGAGATGTTGTTTCAATATATCCACATAATTTTCCTCCTCATGATGCCATCTATTTTGTGAAGTGCACCAGTCCCTCCTGCAGTAAAGCACCCCGACAACATTATGCTGCCACCCCGTGCTTCACGTTTGGGATGGTGTTCTTCAGCTTGCAAGCCTCCCCCTTTTTCCTCCAAACATAACGATGGTCATTATGGCCAAACAGGTCTATTTTTGTTTTATCAGACCAGAGGACATTTTCTCCAAAAAGTACGATCTTTGTCCCCATGTGCAGTTGCAAACCGTAGTCTGGCTTTTTTTATGGCGGTTTTGGAGCAATGGCTTCTTCCTTGCTGAGCGGCCTTTCAGGTTATGTCGATATAGGGCTCGTTTTACTGTGGATATAGATATTTTTGTACCTGTTTCCTCCAGCATATTCACAAGGTCATTTGCTGTTGTTCTGGGAATGATTTGCACTTTTCGCACCAAAGTATGTTCATCTCTAGGAGACAGAACGCGTCTCCTTCCTGAGAGGTATGACGGCTAGGTGGTCCCATGGTGTTTATACTTGCGTACTATTGTTTGTACAGATAAATGTGGTACCTTCAGGAGGGATCCTTAACTTGTGCCTCTGGCCTGGACAAGGCTCTTTGTGGTAAAAGCGACGCTTATCAAGTCAATTAGCAAGTAGCGAGGTATACATGTAGCTCTCCAAGTTCAGGTCCAGATGACATGGACGGCCATACTACTTGAGTGTATGTAAACTTCTGACCCACTGGGAATGTGATTAAGAAATAAAAGCTGAAATAAATCATTCTCTCTACTATTATTCTGACATTTCACATTCTTAAAATAAAGTGGTGATCCTAACTGACCTAAGACAGGACATTTTTACATGGATTAAATGTCAGGAATTGTGAAAAACTGAGTTTAAATGTATTTGGCTAAGGTGTATGTAAACTTCCGACTTCAACAGTACATGTACGCAGTTATAACCCAGCCTTGTCCTGGTGGCAGCGTTAAAATGAAGACAGGGTCCTGAGGCTTTCATCCTCTTCGTTATCTGCATTCTGCCCAGCCAATGGCTCTTCAAGCCTGATGGCAGTTTCCAAGGTGGAACAGACAGGAAGCACGGGTAATATGAAACATCTGGTGCTGCTCACCACAGCCAATCCCAAAGGCCCGCTGGAGGTGCCAGCTCTGGGAGTGTAGAGTCACATGAGAGGCGAAACGTGGCTGCCAGGCATCCCCCAGTGTGGCTTCTCCCCTTCTCTTCTTTCCTCCAGACCTAAAACGACAGCAACACAAACATGCAATTTGAGAAGCACTGAGTCAGACGTCCAGGGGATTATTTAGTCAAACACTAGCTTGCAATTACACCAGGCAGAGAATGTCTCCTAGACCAGAGAGAACAACACAATGAGGGGTGTGTCAAACATCAAACTAACTTCAGCAGATATGGGTTTCTAAAGAGAAGCATAGTATCTATGAAGAAGATAGCTAAGGTTAGCTAAGGTGATGAACTTTCAAACGCAGCCAACATGTTGACATGGTGTAAACAACGCCTGTCAGGCTACTGGAGTTTTAAAGCACAATTGCCGAATGTGTTGGTATGCATGAAGTGATTGTGATTTACCACACAATGACCCTGTGGTTTGTTTGCAAGAGGTTGACAATATATCAAACTGTGGCCCCTGAAGTGTCCCCTCAAGCAGTTGAAGGAGTTTGCACGTATTCCATGTGTTTTTGATCAGCATTCAAAGGCTACCAGCTTGAGGTGTAAACAACATGGTGTTGTGTGAAGGGAATTTATTTCCCCAGTTCTTTAGTTGTGGATTTGTGTACATTTGAATTTTAGAGACCCTCGTTTAAATCTTGTCTGCCCATGTAGCGCCACTTGATTCTAAATTCACTCTGTGAGGTTTTCTTTGCAAATCCTCGTATGCAACACTTAAGGTTTACAAAGTTGACTTTATCCAATCAGCTGTTATAGCTAGCATGTCAGTTTCACTGTAAGCTCAAACGTTTTCACGAGTGAAGAGGTAAACAATGCTTTCAAACTATGATTGCATTTCTATTCTGACCATTCAGTAGCGAGTTCCACATTTGTCCTAGCCCGTTGCCTTAATGAGGCTCATTACTGACAGAAAGCCTGTTGTTGTATCCTCCTCCCTACATGAATCTCTCTGTAATGAATGAGGACAGTTATTCTTAAACAGCAGTTTTACAGCCATAAAAGAGAGGTGTATTTCCCAGAGGAGGCAGGTTCAAGGGCCTCAGACGGTACATCAGAGCATCAGAACAATGACTGGGCAACATTAGCTACACTCCTGGGGTTAATTGGACACATACAAGTTGAATAATGCTTTCTTAAAGACCTTAGCAAGGTCTCCTTTACATGGACATGCGGGCTGCATTTTGTTATGGGTTTGGTACATACGCTGAGTATACCGAACGTTAGGAACACCTTCCTAATATTGAGTGATTCCCCCCTTTTGTCCTCAGAACAGCCTTTATTTTTCGGGGCATAGACTCTGCAGGGAGTCGAAAGCGTTCCACAGGGATGCTGGCCCCGTGTCGACTCCAATATTTCCCACAGTTGTGTCAAGTTGGGTGGATGTCCTTTGGGTGGTGGACCATTCTTGATACACACGGGAAACATGAGCATGAAAAAAACCAGCAGTGTTGTAATTCATGACACAAACCTATGCGCCTGGCACCTACTTTAACCTGTCTGCCCTTCATCTACGTTGACTGTAGTGGGCGGCAGGTAGCCTAGTGGTTAGAGCTTTAGACTATTAACCGAAAGGTTGCAAGATCGAATCCCCGAGCTGACAAGGTAAAAATCTGTTTTCCTACCCCTGAACAAGGCAGTTAACCCACTGTTCCTAGGCTGTCATTGAAAATAAGAATGTGTTCTTAACTGACTTGCCTAGTTAAATAAATGAATTTGACCTGGTCAGTCTATGTTGTGGAAAGAGCATATGTTTTGTAGACTCAATGTATGTGTGCGCTGCACACTAGGCTAACTATAAGTGGTAGGTTGAGACTTGTTCAGCTAGATAAACTACAGGGCTCAATGTTACATGTGTTGCATTTCAACTGCATTTGTTCTTGTGGAGCCACTTACATTAAATGGGTCAACAAACAACAGAATGGATATGCATAACAAATCAATGACATAATGGATGGTGCAGCATGCCAACCATGACGTCAGAAATATAGAGCATGTTGACTTATGAAGTCCTCCCAAAAAAGTAGGTCAACACAGTCTACTGTGGCGTGAAGTTATCTGGGGTTATTGCCAACCCGAAGCCTGCCTCATGGTTTCCTGGCATAAAAGTCTACCAGAATGTTTGAATATTTCCACCCTGGCCTGCTACACATATCTCACAACTCATCAAACTTGATTTTTCTCTGTCCCGTCTGTCATAGACATGGGACAGGATGTTCACAACTCCCTGCGCCCCACCCCACCCTCCTTGACCCAGTCATCAAGTCCCAGTAAAAGGAGATAGTATGTTGAGCCTGAGCCTGTTCTGTTGTTAGTGTGTATGAATGAATGGTGTCGGGGCTGAGGCCATAGGCTTAAGGCTTGGGAACTCCTTGGTCCATGAGAACGCCTTCCTCTGTACGGGCCAAGCAGGGCGCAGGTCTTTCACGGGTGAGTGAGCACTCAGGGAGCATTCAGGGCCAGTCTCACGCCATAATGACTGAGCCACAATGACTGAGCCATAATGACTGAGCCACAAATGCAGCTCCCTGCATTCTACTGTGCTTCATCAGCGTTCAGATTGTGTCCTTGACAAGGGGGCTGGTACACACTCTTAACACTGGTACTGAGTACGCAGTGACGCCCTGCTTTGTCAAGTATGGCCGACGGATCTTCTCACAGTCATTTAGGCAGTCAAAGTAGTGTTTTGGGGACCTCAATGGCTATCATGTTTCAGGCAGAGATACATATTTGGTAGTGTTGAGATTGTTCTCATGGAAAGCTATCCACTGGTGCTTTATGAAGATAAACATACATTAGCATTTCAGGCTGATGTTATATTTATATCATATCAACTTGTGCACCGCAATAGTTTGGACCCTAATTACGACAACTGTTCACTTTCTGCCTCTGAAATGTCCTGAAGTCCACAAACATGTTTGTGGTGATAGGGTACACAAAGGATAGAGACATGTGGTTCGAATGTGGAACGTAAAAGGGAGGGAGTTAATGTTTGGGAGCTGGTACTTACAGAAACGTGCAATGTCCTCACAGTCAGGGTTGCACAGGCCCTCCTTTTGTGTTTTTCTTTTCTCTTCCACGATCTGGCCTCTTTTCTCGACTAATGTTTACTCTGGTGGAAATAGGAATTGATTTGCTGCGGCATTACCCTAGGACAGTAACACACGAACTTGAGCAAATGATGTTTCCCTGTTCCGATCTGGTCTTGAGTGAAATTGGCAGTTCTTCGAAAAATAGCATTCTGAAATGTCATTTAGACACTTTATAATGCGATTGTTTTGAACAGTGGCCAGAGATGTAGCGTTTGTGCATGCAAAAGTAATAAAACAATGACGACCTTTGCTGCATAACATTACATATTTAGGAAGATTTATGTTAAAACAACAGTCAACTGCTGATGACCTGATTAAACAAAGCCCACACACAGAGAGAGAGGGAGAGAGAGAGAGAGACTGCTTTCACATAGGATTTACGATGGCTGTGTACGAAAAACCATACTATTTTACTACATATTAAACTGCATACTATGTACTCATCATCGCATTCTATTTCACTTGTACCGTTTAGTAAAAAGTATGCTGAATGCCACAGCCACAACGCAGTATTTTACTTTCGTTCTTTATTTAACCTTTATTTAACTAGGGTAGTCAGTTAAGAACACATTCTTATTTACAATGACGGCCTACACCGGCCAAACACGGACGACAAGAGAGACAACACAACACTACATAAAGAGAGACCTAAAGACAACAACATAGCAAGGCGGCAACACATGAGAACACAGCATGGTAGCAACACAACATGACAACAACATGGTAGCAACACAACATTGTAGCAGCACAAAATATGGTATTGGGCACAGACAACAGCACAAAGGGCAAGAAGGTAGACACAACAATACATCATGCAAAGCAGCCACAACTGTCAGTAAGAGTGTCCATGATTGAGTCTGAATGAAGAGATTGAGATAAAATTGTCCAGTTTGAGTGTTTGTTGCAGCTCGTTCCAGTCGCAAGCTGCAGCGAACTGAAAAGAGGAGCGACCCAGGGATGTGTGTGCTTTGGGGACCTTTAACAGAATGTGACTGGCAGAATGGGTGTTGTATGTGGAGGATGAGGGCTGCAGTAGATATCTCAGATACGAGGGAGTGAGGCCTAAGAGGGTTTTATAAATAAGCATCAACCAGTGGGTCTTGTGACGGGTATAAAGAGATGACCAGTTTACAGAGGAGTATAGAGTGCAGTGATGTGTCCTATAAGGAGCATTGGTGGCAAATCTGAAGTCCGAATGGTAAAGAACATCGAGCTGCTCGAGAGCAACCTTACCTGCCCATCTATAAATTATGTCTCCGTAATCTAGCATGGGTTGGATGGTCATCTGAATCAGGGTTCGTTTGGCACCTGGGGTGAAAGAGGAGCGATTATGATAGAGGACACCAAGTCTAGATTTAAATTTAGCCTGCAGCTTTGATATGTGCTGAGAGAAGGACAGTGTACCACCATCTTGCCAGACTACCTCAAGCTCTAAACCCTAGAGGTAGTAATCACACTGGTGGGGAGAGGGGCATTCTTCTTACCAAACCACATGACCTTTGTTTTGGAGGTATTCAGAACAAGGCTAAGGGTAGAGAAAGTGCTGTAACATATATCACTTAAATTAAGTAGCCTAGTATACACACCAAAACTTTTCAAAAGTTCAAATCAAAAGGCTATTGCACAGTCGGTTGCATCGCGAATTCAGAACCGCTGGATAGCAACACAATAAAAATAAAGAACTGATCATTGGGAGCGAGATCAGAATGACTGCTAAGACTTGATCGATAAATTAAATCATTAAAGGGGTAGCTTAGCCTACAAAACTAAAACAACCCATATGTTCAAATAAAATACTATAAAACTATCATTTTTGCCGCATACTCAAATGGCCTACTATTTACGTTGTTGCCTTTGTTTCACACAGACCTATTTTTACCTCATTCTTGTGCCGGGAAGGAGCAAGAGGCATTCAACTTCGACCCTGTGGTTGCAACTGTTGTCACGATAACCTGAAAGGTAGCAGCTTGTCATAGCCTACTTGTAAATATTTGTAAATAATGACCTTGTTTTTTCCTGTTGGCTACTCAAAACGTTGTCGGATAGCCTATGTTATGGTAATTATATGAGCCGGTTAGGCAAATAAATGCATTATTCATTGGTTTATACACTATGCAGGTCTTAAGAAACATTATAAGACTAATCAAATGTATTTTCAAAAGAACAGAATAGCATAGCATTTGAGTTTATTATGTTACTGGTCTGCTGCGCCATGCAAATTAAATCAATAGTTATTTTTTTAAACAGACAAGAGACACACTTAGCCTACATTCCACTGCCCTGATCACAATCAACACACGTGGCCTATATTTTATTGTAAAGAATTAATATAAATGAATATAACAGAATAAAATTTAAATAATATTTGTTGAACACATTCTAACTTGTACGTCAAGAACATGTGGAACCGTGGTCATTGTGACAAGAAAGTAGTATTTTGAAAGAGAGCCCTTGTCCACATTTTTTGGCCCATGTCCACATCTTTTGGCCCATGTCCACATCTTTTGGCCCATGTCCTCATTTGTAGGATTATTTCAGAAAGTTGCGTTTTTGATCCACGCTGGATGTGATCACATTGCACACTGTCTCATCTTTGAAACTCCCCAACAGTTATTTTGGCTGAAGACGGCCTACTGAGCGATTTGTAGTTTCAGTTAGAAATGTATGCATATTAACCCATCACGTATTTGCTAAATACAAGGGTCTTTAGATATTTACCTGTCAAAGTCATTTAAAAATGAAATGGCAGTGCATTTCCCCAGGCTAAATGCCAAAGCATTTCCCCAGGCTAAATGCCAAAGCATTTCTGTGACAATTGACACAAACATCTCAAGGACAGAACTGTACATACGTTTAAATGGTGCGGGGAAGAAGAAAAGAAGCATTTAAAGCATTTCTGTGAAGCTTTGTGGTTGACAAGGACAAGTAGAATGTTCATAATTCAATGTGTGCCTAAGACGGTGAGATGAAAGGCGACGTTTAGGTTGAGGGGTTGGCGGGACTTTTGAATACATTACCTCAGTCATGACTGTGTCGGTTGGCGGGACTTTTGAATACATTACCACAGTCATGACTGTGTCGGTTGGCGGGACTTTTGAAAACATTACCACGGTCATGACTGTGTCGGTTGGCGGGACTTTTAAATACATTACCTCAGTCATGACTGTGTCAGTTCGTCGGAAATAAAAGTACAGGCTTTGTTGCTGGCAATTCCTTTCAGGTATAAAGAAAAGGGGTCAAAAAGTTGGTGGCTTGGTGAAGTTGGCGGGAAAAAAACGTCTTGGTATGAAAGGTATAAGAGAGAGTGAAGGAGAAGAATTCTCATGGGGAGTTCTACTGTATCTCCAAAAGAGAGAGCTGAACTCTTATCTTTTGGCCAGAGAAAGGAGAGCTGACTGTGGATAGAGTTAGACATGATTGTCATCATCGTTCATTTGTTCGCTCGGCAGTTCTCACAATCTATTTAATTGGATAATTACAAGGTTCGCCATAATGCCAAGCCTCAAGTGAACGACTTATGTCAATTAGCATCAATCACATCCAAATCACCATGGAGCTAAATCTTTGTCATCCTCATATGTAAAATGCAAACCTGCATTTCTATCTTATGAGATTTTGCTCATGAAGAATTAGCTTTAGATGTCGTTAGCCATACTCATGTTCTGACAGTTTTTTTTCTTCTTCAAACGATGATGTAAACTCTTTAGGTTTTATAGGGGAGATAAATGAAAAAGCTTGCAGATCTGTACAGCCTAGCGTTTGTTGTTGTGAGACCCCTGCTAAGTTCACTTCCCTGACCCCTGAGGCTCCCCTCTCCTCTTCTCTCCCGCTGCTCCCGCTCCTCTCTGTGGTGTGGAATCCGTGAGAAGACCCCACTTTACCAGCACTCCAGCAGCAGGGCTCCACACTCAAAGATGACTCTCTCATTAGCATGCCTCAGGACTCTCCCCAGACCCAGACCGATTCAGATAAACAAACACAGCCTCTCTCCAAGACTCCTCTCTCTGTCTCTCTCTGTCTGTGTCTGGATGTCTCTATGTGTCCCTACTCTGTCTCTGGTCATCTCTCTTGTTGTCTCCTTGTCTCTCTATCTCTGTCCCTGTCTGTCTCTGGTCATCTCTCTTGTTGTCTCCTTGTCTCTCTATCTCTGTCCCTGTCTGTCTCTGGTCATCTCTCTTGTTGGCTCCTTGTCTCTCTATCTCTGTCCCTGTCTGTCTCTGGTCATCTCTCTTGTTGTATCCTTGTCTCTCTATCTCTGTCCCTGTCTGTCTCTGGTCATCTCTCTTGTTGTATCCTTGTCTCTCTATCTCTGTCCCTGTCTGTCTCTGGTCATCTCTCTTGTTGTCTCCATGTCTCTCTATCTCTGTCCCTGTCTGTCTCTGGTCATCTCTCTTGTTGTCTCCTTGTCTCTCTATCTCTGTGTCTGGCTGCTGTCACTCTGTTATCTCTCTATCTCTCTGTTCCTATCTCTATCTGTCTTTCTGTTTCTATCTTTATCTGTCACTGTTTCTATCTCTCTGTCTTTCTGTTTCTATCTATATCTGTTTCTATCTCTATCCGTTTCTCTGGTTCTATCTCTATCTGTCTGTCTGTTTCTATCTCTATCTTTCTCTGTTCTATCTCTATCTGTTTCTATCTCTGTCTGTCTTTCTGTTTCTATATGTCTCTCTGTTTCTATCTCTATCTGTCTCTCTGTTTCTATCTCTATCTGTTTCTTTCTGTTTCTATCTGTCTTTCTGTTTCTATCTTTATCTGTCACTGTTTCTATCTCTCTGTCTTTCTGTTTCTATCTATATCTGTTTCTATCTATCTGTTTTTCTGTTTCTATCTTTGTTTCTATCTCTATCTGTTTCTCTGTTTCTATCTCTGTTTCTATCTCTCCTCTGTCGTTCTGTTTCTATCTGTCTCTCTGTTTCTATCTCTATCCGTTTCTCTGTTTCTATCTCTATCTGTCTCTCTGTTTCTATCTCTATCTGTTTCTTTGTTTCTATCTCTATCTGTTTCTATCTCTATCTGTCTTTCTGTTTCTATATGTCTCTCTGTTTCTATCTCTGTTTCTATCTCTATCTGTTTCTTTGTTTCTATATCTATCTGTCTCTCTGTTTCGATCTCTGTTCCTATCTCTATCTGTCTCTGTTTCTATCTAGTCTTTTTTCTAGTCTTTTCTTTCCCTCTCTCTTTCTCCCTCTCATAATTTCAGGCATCCTTTCTCAGCCTCTTCTTCACTTCTCTCTCTCTCCTTCTATTTCCTAATGCCTCTACAGTTCTCATGTTTTTTTTCTTTCTCTTTCGCCCATTTTGTCTCTGGCTTTCCTCTTTCACCCGTACAAACATCGGAGATGCTCCTTTTGCTTGTGCGGAGGAGAGGGATCATCCACCTTTTCTTGTGTGCTTTTATGTGGGAGTTAAAAGTTACCAGATGGAGGGGAGACAGCGTTCAGAGGTTGTGAATGTATGCCACGGGAGCAGGGGGCAGGCATATGGTGCAAATCAGTGGCCTGCCCCTCTCCCCCAAACTCCCACCCTCCCCCTTTCCCATCCCCCTTGGTCGGATGGGAAAGAGAGGCTGGAGATTGTGTGCTGACATGCATTCTCTCCCAGCACCACACAAAACAGAATGGGGCTTTCATCCGGTGGAGCCCCCCAACAGCCAAGGGAGGGGGTCCCTACTCTCCCACACACATCTACTCCTGTGATGTAACCAGTCCATTCTTACCAGGCAGGCAGGGCAAGCAGCCCCCTAATTGTCATTCATGGTGCGCCTCCCTGTGCCCGAGACGCCTCAGAGGAGGGAGTGTCTATGTGGGTTGAGCAGGGGGGTCGATGTGTGTGAAGGTGTGTGTGAGTGAGGTGTATGGTTGATGCGACAAGTGGTTCCATAGCTACCCAGACCGAATGCCTAAACAGTCATTGTAAATAAAGCAGACTTCCTGGGAAAGTGGAATCTCAAGAGACGTATGGTGGAGCGTTAGGTTAGCTGGCATCGTTGCTTCTGGACCTCTAAGCTACAACCAAATATCATCCGACAAGACCTCTGCGTCTTGGAAAGGAACTGTGATATACTAGGAAGCTGTGCTTCAGTCAGGGCAGCACAAGAGAGAGAGCGAGAGCAAGGAGCGAGGGTACGTGCAAGAGAGAGAGAGAGAGAGAGAGAGGGAGAAAAAAAGAGAGAGCGAGAGTCAGTGGAGGAGAGTGAGCGAGGGAGGTAGAGATAGGAGGAGAAAATTCTGCTGAAAGGAAGCATTTTTGGTGGATGGGATAAAACCAACCATGGAAACTACATCAGAAGAGAACCAAGAGCAGAGCCAGGAGAAAAAAGGTACCCGAATGGACAGTAACAAAAGAGATGTTTAACTCTTCTCACCACCTTGTTTACTGGGGCTTTAGCCGACTTGAGGCTGCTTGGGTTCACGCCACACAATAGCAGGGTAGACTGCTCAGCAGGGGGCTCCGTTCACACGCTCGATATCTCATCGCTCCGCTTGAAGCAATTGCAATCTCTCTCCTTCATTCAGTACAGTCGATGATGTGATGGTTGTGTGCGGCGTTGTATTTCCGTGTGTGTACGTCTGTCGGACAATCCACAGTAGATGACCCATGCTGTATATAGGGTATGAAGAATATGTGAGAGGCTGTTGCAAGTGTATTAGTAAGGCGTTGTGGTTTTCTGTGTCGGTGTCTCTGTCTCTCAACGTGTGGTGGATGGTGTATCTTATGTTGCTGTTGTCATTGGCATTATTGGTCCCCTTATGAGGGACCTATTTCATGCCTCATCATAAGTGAACATGTATTACTCTACTGGGAGAATTGGATGTTATTGGTGGGTCGATGTTAATGAGAGAGAGAGAGAGAGAGAGAGAGAGAGAGAGAGAGAGAGAGAGAGAGAGAGAGAGAGAGAGAGAGAGAGAGAGAGAGAGAGAGAGAGAGAGAGAGAGAGAGAGAGAGAGAGAGATGTGGGGATCAAGACAGAGAGACAAGCACATCATCAGTCCCATACACAGCGCTACAGATTAATCACTCCTCTGGGGCTGGCTGATCTGTCGACACCACACACATGCACACACAAGCACGCATGCACACAACGGTAGACATTCTCACGCACACACACCCACACACAATCACGTCGTCAGGTTTTAGTTGCAGGACAGGGATATATTGATTTGTCTCCTCTTTCTCCTCTCCTCTCTCTGGTTCTCCCCTGAGAGAAAAGGCTACCGTTTCATATCAAAGCACATTGTATCGAACAGTAATCAAATACAACAAAGGCAGATGGGATGTTGATTTATTGGTCATTATAGTAACCTTTATTTATTGGAATGATTATGTTGTGTTAGTACCAGCTCACATTTCTCTCTGATCAGGTGGACAGATCGAGCAGGATTGTTGCTTTGGAACATTGGCTGTTTTCCAGAGTTAAAGCTTTTGACAAGACCAGAGTGGATTTACCAACGCACTCAGTTTGTCACTACCTTTGTTCACAATGCCTTCGGGAAAGTATTCAGACCCCTTGCCCTTTTCACATTTTGTTACGTTACAGATTTATTCTAACATTTATAAAAAATAAATCCTCATCAATACAATACCCCATAATGACAAAGAAAAAACTGCTTTTTAGACATTTTTACAAAAACTGAAATATCCCATTTCCATAAGTATTCAGACCCTTTACTCAGTACTTTGTTGAAGCACCTTTGGAAGCGATTACAGCCTTGAGTCGTCTTGGGTATGACACTACAAGCTTGGCACACCTGTATTAGGGGAGTTTATCCCAATCTTCTCTGCAGATCCTCTCAAGCTTTGTCAGTTTGGATGGGGAGGGTCTCAGCACAGCTATTTTCAGGTCTCTCCAGAGATGTTCGATCGGGTTCAAGTGGAGCAGGTTTTCATCAAAGATTTCTCTGTACTTTGCTCAGTTCATCTTTCATCTTCCTGTCCCTGCGGATGAAAAACATCCCTGCAGCATGATGTTGCCACCACCATGCTTCACCGTAGGGATGGTGCCAGGTTTCCTCCAGACGTGACGCTTGGCATTCAGGCCAAAGAGTTCAATCTTGGTTTCATCAGACCAGAGAATCTTGTTTCTCATGGTCTGAGAGTCCTTTAGGTGCCTTTTGGAAAACACCAAGCAGGCTGTCATGTGCCTTTTACTGAGGAGTGGCTTCTGTCTGGCCACTCTACCATAATGGCCTGATTGGTGGAGTGCTGCAGAGATATTTGTCCTTCTGGAAGATTCTCACATCTCCATAGAGGAACTCTGGAGCTCTGTCAGAGTGATCATCTGGTTCCTGGTCACCTCCCTGACCAAGGCCCTTCTCCCCCGATTGCTCATATTGGCCGGGCAGACAGTTCTAGGAAGAGTCTTGGTGGTTCTAAACTTCTTCCATTTAAGAAGGATTGAGGCCACTGTGTTCTTGGGGACCTTCAATGCTGCAAATATTTGTTGGTACTCTTCCCCAGATCTGCCTCGACACGATTCTGTCTCGGAGCTCTACAGACAATTCCTTCAACCTCATGGCTTGGTTTTTGCTCTGCCATGCACTGTCAACTGTGGGACCTTATATAGACAGGTGTGTGCCTTTCCAAATCATGCCCAATCTATTCAATTTACCACAGGTGAATGCCAATCACGAAACAGGATGCACCTGAGCATAATTTCGAAGGATCATAGCAAAGGGTCTGAATACTTATTTAAATAAGGTATTTCTGTTTTTTATTTAGAATAAATTAGCAAACATTTCTGAAAACCTGTTTTTGCTTTGTCAGTATGCGGTATTGTGTGTAGATTGTTGAGACATTTGTTTTATTGAATCCATTTTAGAATAAGGCTGTAACGTAACAACATCTGGAAAAAGGGAAGGGTTCTGAATACTTTCCAAATGCACTGTATACCTGAAGATGTCACATCACACACACACACACACACACACACACACACACACACACACACACACACACACACACACATACACACACACACACACACATAAACACACACACACACAAATGAACAAACAAACACACACAAATCTCAATCTAACAGTCTGAATAGGCAACCCCAGTCATGGGCGAGCGTTAGCCAGCATAACATTTCTTTGCTCTGCGACACAAGTAAACAATACGATCCTTTGATGTGTGAGCGAGGTTAGACCTCTTCATCCCCAGAGAATGATCCCTGTTGTCTTTCTAACTGCTGATCTACCTCGTGTCTAGGAAAATCCTTATGTCGCATAAATGGTGTTTTGTCCGCGCCTCAGTGAGTGGAACAACAAGCAACGACACCTAGTCCTAGCAGCAACCAGGGCACATCTGTTAATAATGAAGAGAGATGGCAGATTAGGCCTGAGAGTTGTTATTAGCTTCTCAGTGCTGCTCCGTGCTGCCACGCTGACTGGGTTTAGTAACAAAGGTGAGGAGGAGGCTCCATGGACGAATCACACTAGCTTTGTGTCCCCTTTACGTGTTTAGCTAGAGGGCTGTGGTGTGTGCGCTCATATAGAACAGAAGTTCATTTAAGAGGAGAGAAATGGGAGGATGTCCAACATGCTGTGTTTCTGTTTTTATTTTGTCCTTTGTTTTCTCGGTTGGCAGCTTTTACCTTGATACTGTAGTAGGAAAAACAACCCAACATTCAAATTCAAATTGCCATTGATAAAATGCAATTGTGTTTGTTGTCCATAGCTTATGCCTGCCCATACCATAACCCCACCACCACCATGGGGCACTCTGTTCATAACGTTGACATCAGCAAACCGCTCACCCACACAACGCCATACACATGGTCTGCGGTTGTGAGGCCAGTTTGATGTACTGCCAAATTCTCCAAAACAACATTGGATGCGGCTTATGGTAGAGAAATTCACATTTCATTTTCTGGCAATAGTTCTGGTGGACATTCATGCAGTCAGCAAATTGCACACTCCCTTAAAACTGCACATTTTAGGGTGGCCTTTTATTTTCCCTATCACAAGGTGCACCTGTGTAATTATCATGCTGTTTAATCAGCTTCTTGATATGCCAAATCTGTCAGGTGGATGGATTATCTTGGCAAAGCACAAATTTGTTCACAACATTTCAGAGAAATAAGCTTTTTGAGCTTGTAGAACATTTCTGGGATCTTTTATTTCAGCTCATAAAACATGGAACCAACACTTTACATGTTGCATTCATATTTTTGTTCAGTGTACAATGGAAGTGTTTTTTTCTCATGCAATAGCTACTGTACCTGTCTGCAGTTATAGCATCCCCATACAATAATGAGAACAGCTGTTATGATCTGCATTGCTCAGCCTAAAGATTAGAGATTTTTCTGATGGCCTTTATTCGGACAGCCTCGGTTCCACGGTTCCCACAGAGGGTCCCAGGCAGCTGTTGGGGATTGAGAGGGTCTGAGTGGGGGCTGTGTGGTGGTGTTGACAGGCTGTGGTGGGTCACGTGACAGCTGGTGTCGAGGGATGGACGGGCATGAGGAAGCAGCCCCAGCTGTGGATGTGGAAGGGAGTGGAGTCCATGGAGGGGTCTGGAGCTAGAAACATGGGGATGAGCTACAGCAGCAGGGTTGGAGGTCAACCCCCACCCCCACCTTCCTTTCGCTCTCTTTTACACACAAACGCACATAATGTCTCTGTCCTTCTATTTCTCTCTCTATCTCTAATCCTAGTTTCTTTTTCTCTCTTTCTCTCTCTCGCTCTCTCTCTGGACAGTCTGCTCACTCCATGTCTCTCCTAATGAGCCATCTGACACAGGGGATGATTCCTGTTTGTCTTGTCAGATGCCCAGATCAACAGGATGCTTCTGGAGTGTGAAGTGGGCTGCCACCCATCTCCTCCACCGCGCTTTGTGGCCGGCGCAGTGCATGCTGGGCGGACAGGATGGAGCTCTGTGGTTGGCCTGCCCTGTGCTCCAGTCCAAACTAAGAGGCTGGAAGAGCAGGGCCCTGGACCAGAGCTGCTCTGAATGAGCCTTCTCCATTGAGACTGCAGCTTGACGAATAGTCTGGGGCTACACACACTGGCTCTTTGTGTCAGGGCTCTTTTGACTGCCGTCCATACGGCAGTCTCTCTCTCTGTCTCTCTGGCTCAATCTCTCTTTGTGTTCCTGACTCAGTCTCTATAGCATGACCAGAGTAATGAGAGACTCAACAGTTTGGCATGGTGTGTGTGACTGCAGATGGTCACAGTTGTTCTGTTCTCACTTTTCACGTCCCTCCTGGTCTCTCTATTTGTCTGTCTCTCAGAATACTTCTCTCCGTCTCTGTCTCTCGCTCTCTCGCCGACTTAACCTCAGCCTCTGTCCCTCTTTCTGCCTCCCTCTCTCTCCCTTGCCCGTTCTGTCTTTCTCTCTCTCCCTTCGCTCTCTCTCTCTCTCTGTTTCTGCCTCGTTCTCACTCTCTTTCTCAGTCTCTCTCACTCTTGTTTAGTCTTTCTGTCTCTGTCGCTCCCTCCCTCACCCCCTCTGTGTCTTTTCAATCACGGAGGGAGGGGATGAGTCGAGGGAGAGTTTACGGGAGTGGTTTAACCGGGATATCAATCAGGCTTTATGAGCATGTGAAAGTCATCAAAGAGAAGAGGGCCAATTAGATTTTCCTTTGGAACAGTTTTCTATTCGGAATATGCCAGGGGGCTCCATCTTGTGTGTGATTACGTGTGTGTGTTCACCCAGAGAGAGAGAGAGAGTCAACAAATCCCCTTCTCTCTCCCTGAGGAAGACTTTACTACAGAAATGAAGGCCTGTAATATCCTGTCATATTTGGTGTACCATAAAGGCCTGGATTTATAGAGAAGAGGTTTTTAGAGAAGAGGTTTATAGAGAAGAGGTTTATAGAGAAGAGATTTAGAGAGAAGAGGTTTATAGAGAAGAGGTTTATAGAGAAGAGGTTTATAGAGAAGAGGTTTATAGAGAAGAGCTTTATAGAGAAGAGGTTTATAGAGAAGAGGTTTAGAGAGAAGAGGTTTAGAGAGAAGAGGTTTACAGAGAAGAGGTTTAGAGAGAAGAGGTTTAGAGAGAAGAGGTTTAGAGAGAAGAGGTTTAGAGAGAAGAGGTTTACAGAGAAGAGGTTTAGAGAGAAGAGGTTTAGAGAGAAGAGGTTTATAGAGAAGAGGTTTAGAGAGAAGAGGTTTATAGAGAAGAGGTTTAGAGACAAGAGGTTTAGAGATAAGAGGTTCACAGAGAAGAGGTTTATAGAGAATCCTCTGATCTGACTTGTGTCTCAGGTTTAGCCAGCATGAAGGGCTTGTGTTTTGTTTCTGATCTAGTCCCTGGTGCCAGGCCACTATCTGTCGATGGCCAACATGTTCTTACACTGTACATCACTCCTCTCACAACCGCATGCCCATTTACTCTCACTCCTGTACAGAAGCTCTCTGGTGAACACATTGTTTTCAATATCATCTTTGATAAAGTTGTAATTTGCAAGTGGTGAATGGGAGAGTAAATAAGCCTAAGGGCTCCGTTCAATCCGTATCGCGGAAATTCTGTGTCACAGCGCAATTTAAATTTAAAGGCAATGTTCCCACGGTAGTGGAGACTTAACTTCCGCTAAACGCTGCCAATGTCAGCTCAATAGGAAATGACCCTATACATTTTACCGCGCTTTCTGTAACACTCCAGTAATACAGATTGAATAGAGCCCAGATTGAATAGAGCCCTAGACTGCGATGGCAAAAACAGGGACTGAATATTGTCTAGTTGCACTGGAGACTTCAGTTATTGTTCTGACGCTACAGTGTTTCTCACAGTCTGATATTTGGACAGGAATAGCTACAGGGCTAACATTGCTCTTGTCCTATAGTGTGCTATCTACACTGACACGGAAAGACTACCACACTATGTATGTGTGTGAGAGAGACTGTGCTTTACTGCCCATCACGGTGCTAAACGACTTACCCATAGGGGACCTCCTATCTCACATCCATAATCAGTGCCGGATATTATTACTCCTCTGCACTGAATGAGTCTCTGCAGAGACGAGAATAGACAAGAAGAGATTAATACCACATAATGCAAACATGATGCATGATGGTCAATCCAGACAGCCCTCTCTATGGTCCTTTGTGAAGGACCCATTGAGGATCTGCGTAGGCGATAGATTATGTTTTTTCAATTTCCTCCGACTCATGCACCAAAGAATAAGTCCTTTATAGTGGTTCTATGTAAATAGAGTGGTATTATTGTGGTGGTTAAACGCTAAACCATGTCAGTGGGCCTGTCTTGGTGCCAGTGTTGTTTCAGGGTTAGGGTTAGACGTAACACACAATCCAGCCGACAGCATGGCGAATGTTACTCCAGCTGAGAAAACACCACCTCCGATTTATAGAGTAATTAAACACAACACCTTAGGAGAGAGGCACAAAGCTTCTCCATGGAGAGAAAATGAGCGTTGTGTGTGTGAGGAGTGGTGTTTAACAGCACTCCAAGGTGTAATAGCATCACAGTCAGTGTTGAGGGGACAGAGAGGTCAGATGACAGCATACTGTAGTACGGTAGAGTACAGTACAATACCTTTCCAGTTTAACTATTGTGTTCTGGGAATTGAAAGCAGGCCAGGTCAGGCCATTGTTGTTAAAGGACCTCTTATCAAATGGATGGTAAATTGATTGGATTTGTGGCCTTTAATCACCGATGCCCGCCCCTCTTTCTCTCTCTCTGTCTCGCTCTCTCAATTAAATTCAATTTCAATTAAAGGGGCTTTATTGGCAAGGGAAACATATGTTTAATTTTTTCCTATTTTGTTTCCATACGACCTGGAATTAAAATGGATTTTTTGAGGGTTTGTATCAATTGATTTACACAACATGCCTACCACTTTGAAGATGCAAAATATGTTTGATTGTGAAATTAAACAAGAAATAAGACCAAAAAAAAATCAAACTTGAGCATGCATAACTATTCACCTGCTGCAAGTCTCTTGGGTTAAGTCTCTATAAGCTTGGCACATCTAGCCACTGGGATTTTTGCCCATTCTTCAAGGCAAAACTGCTCCAGCTCCTTCAGGTTGGATGGGTTCCGCTGGTGTACAGTAGTAATATTTAAGTCATACCACAGATTCTCAATTGGATTGAGGTCTGGGCTTTGACTAGGCCATTCCAAGACATTTAAATGTTTCCCCTTAAACCACTCAAGTGTTGCTTTAGCAGTATGCTTAGGGTCATTATGCTGCTGGAAGGTGAATCCCCCTCCTCAGTCTCAAATCTCTGGAAGACAAACAGGTTTCCCTCAAGAATTTCCCTGTGTTTAGCGCAATCCATCATTCCTTCAATTCTGACCAGTTTCTCAGCCCCTGCTGATGAAAAACATCCCCACAGCATGATGCTGCCACCACCATGCTTCACTGGGGGGATGGTGTTCTCGTGGTGATGAGAGGTGTTGGGTTTGCGCCAGACATAGTGTTTTCCTTGAAGGCCAAAAAGCTACATTTTTGTCTCATCCTGACCAGAGTACCTTCTTCCCTATGTTTGGGGAGTCTCCCACATGCCTTTTGGTGAACACCAAACGTGTTTGCTTATTTTTATCTTTCAGCAATGGCTTTCTTTTTGGCCACTCTTCCGTAAAGCCCAGCTCTGTGGAGTGTACGGCTTAAAGTGGTCCTATGGACAGATACTCCAATTTCTGGTGTAGAGCTTTGCAGGGTTATCTTTGGTCTCCTTGTTGCCTCTCTGATTAATGCCCTCCTTGCCTGGTCCATGAGTACAAAAGGGAAAATAAATAAACAAATATAGGTTGTATTTACAACTGTTATTTCTTCACTAGTTGCCCTTTTCTTGTGGCAACAGGTCTCAAATCGTGCTGCTCTCTCTCTCTCTCTCTCTCTCTCTCTCTCTCTCTCTCTATGGACCTAGTTAGATGTTGATATTGCAGCTTGACCTTCTCTCTCACAGTACAGGACAGGCAACAGGGGATGTAGGCCACTGGGGCAAAGCTGATAGACAGAGTGCCTGACTGCTACTTGGCAGCTTAGGGGCAAAGGTGAATGGATGCTATAGGTTTCCCTTGGTTCAGTCATGTGTTGAAAATTGTGATGGACTGGTGACAAATGTTTCACTTCATGGTTCGATCTAATAATATCAGGGCATGATATGTACAGTATATGTAAAGTGGAATATGATATCATGAGTGAGTAGGAGCATGTGGCAAATACAATTTGATTTGATTTAATGTGCTCTCTGGTGTTAGCCATTCTGGTGTTAGCCATTCTGGTGTTAGCCATTCTGGTGTTAGCCATTCTGGTGTTAGCCATTCTGGTGTTAGCCATTCTGGTGTTAGCCATTCTGGTGTTAGCCTAATGAGTGATATGATATGGACAGAGGCTCGTCTTTACAGCAAACAGACACTTATTAAAGCCATCATGTCCGCATTTCAACCAAGATGTGCCACTATTGATTGAGCTCCAGTGATTTCACAATGGGTTAGTTGGAACGTTGCTTTTGCTTCTGTCACTCAACTGTCTATTTGACACAATAATGATTTTGTTATGCAGCTCAGTCTTTGTCACGCTCCCCATCAGCAGTGATATTTGTCACTTTATGAGCGGGATTGGATTCACTGGTTGATTGTGTTAATTGGTTGGTTGGTTGGTTGGTTGGTTTTCATGACACATGACCTCCATGACTTGGAGTGAAAACCAACTTATTTCCCCCAAGATCAGACATAGGCCTACCTGACAGCAATGGATGATAGATGACCAACACTGTGGCTGAGCTCTATATCCTGCTGGTCCTGCCTGCCATGTGTGTCTATGTGGGAAATGTGCTCCGCCTCGCCTCGAGCACGCTCACTGGGTTGTGGTTAATGCACTGCCATGGCAACTGTTATTCACCGACCCCTGGGACAAAAATGTTTTTATCCCTCTGTGTGACACAAAAGGCTACGGGATGAACTTTCTGTTAACACACAACTATTGAGTGGCTCTGTTCTGGCTTTAATATATCTGTCTCATTTCCTTTGTCGCCAGAGAAAGAGGACAAACACAAACACACTTTCAGGATTCCCACCTCATGGAAGAGGTTTGGATTTCGATCGGCATATTCTGCCTCGTCTCTCGTATCTCAGACTTCTGCATTGGAGTCGTCTCTAGAACATGCAACAATGGGCTTTTTATGTTCTGCTGAAACATGGCTGGGCATTTATTGAATGCCATGTCCACTGACAGTAAGTCAGCCTCCGTTCAGGCCATATCCAATGGAGGAAACAGTTGTCTGTAACACAATTTTCCACACTTGAACAAATCAATGTGAATCTATGAATCGAATCTATGAATCTATATACAGTTTTATGGAACACACATTAGTAAGGCCTTCACATATGCAGCTCACTCTCCAACCAGGACCAGGCCATGCTATAACTCTACAGCCTGCTGTTTGAAATACAACATCCTTCGAGACAAACATGTGGATTTTATTGGCAACACATTGTGGTCTGTTTACATACTGTCTGTCTAAGAGGCACTGCGTCTGTACCAAATAGGCTACAGTGCCTGCGGAAAGTATTCAGAAATCATCACTTTTTCCACATCTTGTTTTGTTACAGCCTTATTCCAAAATGGATATATATAAAAAGAAAACTCCGCAATTTACACACAATACCCCATAATGGCAAAGTGCAAACAGGTTTTTAGACATTTTAGCAAATGTATTAACAATAAAAACATAAATACCTTATTTATATAACTATTCAGACCCTTTGCTATGAGACTCGAAATTGAGCTCAGGTGCATCCTGTTTCCATTGATTACCCTTGAGGTCAAGTCAAGTGATTGGGCATGATTTGGAAAGGCACACAGCTGTCTATATAAGGTCCTACAGTTGACAGTGCATGTCAGAGCAAGAACCAAGCCATGAGGTCAAAGGAATTGTCCGTAGAGCTCCGAGACAGGATTGTGTCGCGGCACAAATCCGGGGAAGGGTACCAAAAAATGTCTGCAGCATTGAAGGTCCCCAAGAAGACAGTGGCCTCCATCATTCTTAAATTGAAAAAGTTTGGAACCACCAAGACTCTTCCTAGAGCTGTCCGCCCGGCCAAACTGAGCAATTGGGGGAGAAGGGTCTTGGTCAGGGAGGTGACCAAGAACCCGATGGTCACTCTGACAGAGCTCTAGAGTTCCTCTATTGATGAGTTCCTCATTTTTTGGTACCCTTCCCCAGATTTGTGCTTTGACACAATCCTGTCTCAGAGCTCTACGGACAATTCCTTTGACCTCATGGTTTGGTGACATGCACTGTCATGCACTGTCAAATATCTCTGTAGCACTCCACCAATCAGGCCTTTATGGTAGTGGCCAGACGGAAGCCAATCCTCAGTTAAAGGCACATGACAGTCCGCTTGGAGTTTGCCAAAAGGCAGCTAAAGACTCTCAGACCATGAGAAATAAGATTCTCTGTTCTGATGAAACCAAGATTGAACTCTTTGTCAGGAATGCTAAGCATCACGTCTGGAGGAAACTTGGCAGGGCTGGTAAAACCCAGGGCTGGTAAAACCCTGGATCATTGTTATTCTAACTTCCGCGACGCATATAAGGCCCACTCCCGCCCTCCTTTCGGAAAAGCTGACCACGACTGAATTTGGTTGCTTCCAGCCTATAGACAGAAACTAAAACAGGAAGCTCCTGCTCTCAGGTCTGTTCAACGCTGGTCCGACCAATCTGATTCCACGCTTCAAGATTGCTTCGATCACGTGGATTGGGATTTGTTCCGCATTGCGTCAAACAACAACATTGACGATTACGCTGATTCGGTGAGCGAGTTCATTAGCATGTGCATTGGCGATGTCGTACCCACAGCAACTATTAAAACATTCCCCAACCAGAAACCGTGGATTGATGACAGCATTCTCGTGAAACTGAAAGCGTGAAACACTGCCCAGACGGCATCCCCAGCTGCGTCCTCAGAGCATGCGCAGACCAGCTGGCTGGTGTGTTTACGGACATATTCAATCAATCCTTATCCCAGTCTGCTGTTCCCATAAGCTTCAAGAGGGCCACCATTGTTTCTGTTCCCAAGAAAGCTAAGGTAACTGAGCTAAATGACTACCGCCCCGTAGCACTCACTTCCGTCATCATGAAGTGCTTTGAGAGAGTAGTCAAGGACCGTATCACCTCCACCCTACCTGACACCCTAGACCCACTCCAATTTGCTTTACCGCCCCAATAGGTCCACAGACGACGCAATCGCAACCCCACTGCACACTGCCCTAACCTATCTGGATAAGAGGAATACCTATGTGAGAATGCTGTTCATCGACTACAGCTCAGCGTTTAACAATATAGTACCCTCCAAACTCGTCATCATGCTCAATACCCTGGGCCTCGACCTCGCCCTGTGCAACTGGGTACTGGACTTCCTGACGGGCCACCCCCCAGGTGGTGAGGGTAGGTAACAACATCTCCACCCCGCTGATCCTCAACACTGGGACCCCACAAGGGTGCGTTCTGAGCCCTCTCCTGTACTCCCTGTTCCCCCACGACTGCGTGGCCATGCATGCCTCCAACTCAATCATCAGACGACACTCCAGTGGTAGGCTTGATTACCAACAACGACGAGACAGCCTACAGGGAAGAAGTGAGAGCCCTCGGAGTGTGGTGTCAGGAAAATAACCTCACACTCAATGTCAACAAAACAAAGGAGATGATCGTGGACTTCAGGAAACAGCAGAGGGAACACCCCCTATCAACATCGACGGGACAGTAGTGGAGAGGGTAGAAAGTCTTAAGTTCCTCGGCGTACACATCACACACACAACTGAATTGGTGCAGGGTGATGCGGTCTGCCCCATAACCGGGGGCAAACTACCTGCCCTCCAGGACACCTTCACCACCCGATGTCACAGGAAGGCCATAAAGATCATCAAGGACAACAACCACCCGAGCCATTGCCTGTTCACCCCGCTATCATCCAGAAGGTGAGGTCAGTACAGGTGCATCAAAGCAGGGACCGAGAGACTGAAAAACAGCTTCTATCTCAAGGCCACCAGACTGTTAAACAGCCACCACTAACATTGAGTGGCTGCTGCCACACATGTAAAAAATGTATCACGAGCCACTTTAAACAATGCCACTTAATATAATGTTTACATACCCTACATTACTCATCTCATATGTATATACTGTACTCAATACCATCTACTGCATCTTGCCTATGCCGTTCTGTACCATCACTCATTCATATATCCTTATGTACATATTCTTCATCTCTTTATACTTGTGTGTATAAGGTAACTGTTGTCAAATTGTTAGGTTAGATTACTCGTTGGTTATTACTGCATTGTCGGAACTAGAAGCACAAGCATTTCGCTACACTCGCATTAACATCTGCTAACCATGTGTATGTGACAAATACAATTTTATTTGATTTTATTTGGGACCATCCCTATGGTGAAGCATGGTGGTGGCAGTATCATGCTGTGGGGATGTTTTTCAGCGGCAGGACCTGGGAGACTAGTCAGGATCGACGGACAGATGAACAGAGCAAAGTACAGAGAGATCCTTGATGAAAACCTGCTCCAGAGCACTCAGGACCTCAGACTGGGACAAAGGTTCACCTTCCAACAGGACAACGACCCTAAGCACACAGCCAAGACAACGCAGGAGTGGCTTTGGGGATAAGTCTCTGAATGTTCTTGAGTGGCCCAGCGAGATCCCGGACTTGAACCTGGTCGAACATCTCTGGAGCAACCTGAAAATAGCTGTGCTGCAATGCTCCCCATCCAACCTGACAAAGCTTGAGAGGATCTGCAGAGAAGAATAGGAGAAACTGGCCAAATGTAGGTGTGCCAAGCTTGTAGCATCATACCCAAGAGGACTTGATCCTGTAATCGCTGCCAAAGGTGCTTCAGCAAAGGACTGAGCAAATGTGCTCCGTTTTTTATTTGTGATAAATACGCAAAAAATTCTAAAAACGTGTTTTTGCTTTTTCATTATGGGGTAGATTGATGAGGGGAAAAAATTATTTATTGCATTTTATAATAAGGCTGTAACATAACAAAATGTGGAAAAAGTCATGGTGTTTGAATACTTTCCAAAGGCACTGTGTACCTTAATGTAGTAGAGGAGATGGATTCTACTGTACAACTCATCCGGTCACTTAATTCTGCCATTATGAATTGCCATTGATTTCCATTAGGGTTTGGCTGGCTTCCACAGCCCAGTAGTGACCTGTCTGCCTCCCATTAGTGCACTTTAATTCTAGCGATGAATAGTCAGGACAGGCTGCTCTCGCTGGCTGCACAGGCAGACACAGCTAGATGACCCTACTAAGTGGCAACCATAACGTTCAGTCTCATTCTAGCATGATAATCAATGTATGATCAACCGTCACTCATCATAAATCGTCATCAAAATACCACTCCACTCTCCACTCTATGTCTGATGAGGAGTGTGTGTTGGCAGTGTGTGTTCATTGTTTTGTAGTGTATTGGTAGATGAGGATTGCGTGGTGATGAGTCCTTTGGAGGAGGTTGAGAAAGTCAGTACATGTTCTTATTGAGTTCATGATGAATAATGAATATTTAAATGACCTCTACTGTGCTGTCGTTGGCTATGCAACAGCTCATTTGAATGTTTCAGTGAGTTGAACTTGAAACGTCTCCCTAACTCATTACTGCAAAGATGGCTATTGTATATGATTTAAATGCGTTGTGCACCAATACTTCAGCTCTTCTGTGTATTATAGAGTGAAACACAACCTCCTTATATGGACGTGTCACTGTTACACTGCAGCCTACAGCAAAAAATTCACCAAATAATTTAAAGAGAATGTCAGAAAGAAAACAATTTCACTTGAACTAGTCTGTGATGATTGATGATTTCAATAAATGACTGATCTCACACTCTGTTTCTCTCAATCTGTGTCTCCATGTAGGTTGCTTTGAGTGCTGCATCAAGTGTTTAGGTGGGGTGCCGTATGCGTCACTGGTGGCTACGATCCTGTGTTTCTCTGGCGTGGCCCTGTTCTGTGGCTGTGGCCATGTGGCCCTCACCGGCACCATCAGCATCCTGGAGAACCACTTCTCCAAGATCACCTCTGACCACGCCATGCTGACCGACGTGTGAGTAACCGCACCTTTTTATACTGACCCCATGATTATGGTTAGGATTTGTAGACCATAACCTGACCATGAAACACGATCTAGAAGTAGGGTCTGGCTAACCATAAGTATCCTACTGTATGGTCAGAGTAGAGCAGCAATTAGATACTATTGGATCCCACCTCATCCCGAAACCTATACATCCCGATGCTATCTGCAGTAGCACAGTGACTATATGTCTACAGCGATATCTTGAAACACATTTTTTTCCACTTACACTACCAGTGAAAAGTTTTGACACACCTACTCATTCAAGGGTTTTTCTTTATTTTTACTATTTTCTACATTGTAGAGTAATAGTGAAGACATCAAAACTATGAAACAACACATATGGAATCATGTAGTAACCAAGAAAAGTGTTATATTTGAGATTCTACAAAGTAGCCACCCTCTGCCTTTTTTTATTTGACTAGGCAAGTCAGTTAACAACAACAGTGGGTTAACTGCCTTGTTCAGGGGTAGAATGACAGTTTTTTTTACATTGTCAGCTCGGGGATTTGATCTTGCCACCTTTCGGTTACTAGTCCAACACTCTAACCACTAGGCTACCCTGCTGCCTTGATCACAGCTTTGCACACTCTTGGTATTCCCTCAACCAGCTTCATGAGGTACTCACCTGGAACACTTTTCAATTAACAGGTGTGCCTTGTTAAAAGTTAATTTGTGGAATTTCTTTCCTTCTTAATGCATCAATCAGTCAATCAGTTGTGTTGTGACAAGGTTGAGGGGGATATACAGAAGATATCCCTATTTAGTAAAAGACCAAGTCCTTATTATGGCAAGAACAGCTCAAATAAGCAAAGAGAAACGACAGTCCATCATTACTTTAAGACATGAAGGTCAGTCAATACAGAATATTTCAAGAACTTTTAAAGTTTCTTTAAGTGCAGTTGCGAAAACCATCAAGCTCTATGATGAAACTGGCTCTCATGAGGACCGGCACAGGAAAGGAAGACTAAGAGTTACCTCTGCTGCAGAGGATAAGTTAAATTCTTCACAGAGTTCAAGTAAACAGGCACATCTCAACATCAGCTGTTCAGAGGAGACTGCGTGAATCAGGCCTTCATGGTCAAATTGCTGCAAAGAAACCACTACTAAAGGACACCAATAAGAAGAATAAGATCCAAGAAATACGAGCAATGGACATTAGACCGGTGGAAATTTGTCCTTTGGTCTGATGAGTCCAAATTTTAGATTTTTGGTTCCAACAGCCATGTCTTTGTGAGACGCAGAGTAGGTGAATGGATGATCTCCGCATGTGTGGTTCCCACTGTGAATTATAGAGGAGGATGTGTGATGGTGTGGGCGTGCTTTGCTGCAGACACTGCCAGTGATTTATTTATAATTCAAGGCACACTTAACCAGCATGGCTACCACAGCATTCTGCAGCGATACTCCATCCCATCTGGTGTGCCCTTAGTAGGAGTATCAATTGTTTTTCAACAGGACAATGACCCAAAACACACCTCCAGGCTGTGTAAGGGCTATTTTACCAAGAAGGAGAGTGATGGAGTGCTGCATCAGATGACCTGGTCTCCACAATCAACCGAACTAAACCCAATTGAGATGGTTTGGGATGACTTGGACTGCAGAGTGAAGGAAAAGCAGCCAACAAGTGCTCAGCATATGTGGGAACTCCTTCAAGACTCTTTTGAAAAACACTCCAGGTGAAGCTGGTTGAGAGAATGCCAAGAGTGTGTAAAGCTGTCATCAAGGCAAAGGCTGGCTACTTTGAAGAATCTAAAATCTAAAATATATTTGGATTTGTTTGATGTCTTCACTATTATTCTATAATGTAGAAAATATTAAAAATAAAGACAAACTCTTGAATGAGTAGGTGTGTCCAAACTTTTGACTTGTACATCAACCCCTTTTATCTAAATAAGCTGAGCCTCCTAGTGTAAGCATAGAGAAGCCCAATCCATAAATTACAAGTACTTTTATATAGATATGTTCTTTCTTCAATGAGCTCATCACGACGACTATTTTTAGCTGATTATATCCCCTGTCTGAACCTCATCCTGGAGACAAAGCCTAATATGGAGCTCTTCTTATCTGGATCCATTAGTCTAAGGAGAAAAACAGAGGAGCGAGAGGACAGGACAGAGCATGTGTTTTGTGTTGAGGTTGAAAGGGGAGTCTCTGAGTGCACTGTTTCATTGAAGATGTCTAGTAGGCCGATCGTTCTTTTAGCAGATTATTTCTCCAGGCATGTATCACCTGTCATCTGTCCAGGCTGTGTTAAGGGTTTGGGACTGCTTCTCCTTTTTTGGGGGGGAAACTGAGTCAGTCATCCTCACTCGAAGACATCGGTTTACAGTTCATCAGCCAAAGTTCTTAATGATTTCAAGATTTTCACAGAATGAATGGTATAGGTTGCAGTTTTCCAACCCAAGACTAATGTAAACTAATTCAGCTCTGTGTCTTTGACACGCACGGGACACTGAGGTGGTTTATGTGTGATTTGATCCCATACAGAATACAGCTGATGCAGTACGTCATCTATGGCATCGCCTCCTTCTTCTTCCTCTATGGGATCATCCTGCTGGCGGAGGGCTTCTACACCACCAGCGCTGTCAAGGAGCTGCACAGCGAGTTCAAGACCACCATTTGCGGGCGCTGTATTAGTGGGATGGTACGTCACTATCAACACCACTGGACTGTGGTTTCCATGCGCTGAACTTACACAAAACACAAATAACCAACTCACTGGAGTCTTAACTGGCTATCAAACCCTTTTGTCAACAAGATTGAAAAAACTTTTTTTTTTAAAAGTATTTCCACCAAACCACATGATGTTTTAATCCTGGGTAGATGTGATCAATCAAGCAAGTTGATGAAAACCATAATGAGAAAATATTGTTGCAATTGGACACATAAACAGTCCCTCCCTTAAAGACCTACTTGTCAAATAGGCTGCGGAAATGTTTATGTTTATGATTCCCTTCTGCCTAATGCTAATAGGATGCTGTGTGTGTGTGTGTGTGTGTGATGTGTGTGTGTGTGTGTGTGTGTGTGTGTGTGTGTGTGTGTGTGTGTGTGTGTGTGTGTGTGTGTGTGTGTGTGTGTGTGTGTGTGTGTGTGTGTGTGTGTGTGTGTGTGTGTGTCTCTCTGTCTGTCCTCTCAGTTTGTGTTCCTGACCTACATCCTGGGTATTGCCTGGCTGGGAGTGTTTGGTTTCTCCGCCGTGCCCGTCTTCCTCTTCTACAACATGTGGTCCACCTGTGCCGCCATGAGGTCACCAGTCTCCAACTTCACCAACGTGGACTCTATATGCGTGGACGTCCGTCAGTACGGTAAGAGAATGCCTCAGTCACATTCAGGGTCATCTTCATTAGGCATGTGAAAGAAAACAGACTGAAATTACTACCTAAACTTGTCCAATAAGAAACATGTATTTTTTTCTTTTAAATGTTTTGTTACAGTGTGCTTTACTGAATATGACCCTTATTTCACCATAGTGGCTGAGAGCCAAGATGGTAGTGGGATAAATAACTAATAGGATAACAAAGCACGTGTGGCATCTTTTCTACAGCTCAATTGCCTCCCTGTCTCCTCTCAGGCAGAGTTTTATAGCAGCAATAAGACATCATAATGTTCAGTGTGTCGCGTTTTGCAGCTTTAATACACTCAACTCTCCAATTATGACATTTTAATGGTGATTTGAAGTTGCAACCATTCTGTAAATTGTAATGTGATATGTGACTGTGGGCCATTAACGATTGAACTCTGATTCATTTACTGCATGACTATCTGAATTATAGGAACATGTTTTATGAAGACGTGTGATGTGAAGAATTTGCTCAGTGTAAATATGAACCTTTAACGACTGTCTGCAGGTATCATCCCATGGAACGCTACACCAGGCAAGGCTTGTGGGTCCACACTAGGAGACATCTGTAATACTAGTGAGGTAAGGCTTCTCTCCTCTAATTCGGAGTCATTCATTCACAGGTGACATACTGTCTATTATTTGGTGTCATTACTTTGAGATGCATGCGCTCACAACTATATTAAGTGTTTGGGGGCCACAGAGGTGCAACCAATTGTATTCACAATGAGAAAAACAAAACAAAAAAACACCCCTTCCTTTCTTGAACACACTCGCACTTGTCTTTTTTTTAACTTGCTGACGGGTACTTTATTGAGGACAAATGTACTTACTATGACTGTGATATGGGGTTGTCTCACCTAGCTATTTTACGATAAATGCACCAACTGTAAATCGTTCTGGATGAGAGCTTCTGCTAAATTACTCAAATGTAAATGTAAGTTACCGTACTGTGGTACTGTGTTCATTCACATAAATCATTGTTTTTTTTCTTGTCTTTTTCAGTTCTACCTGTCCTACCACCTGTACATTGTAGCATGCGCTGGAGCCGGGGCCACTGTCATTGCTCTGGTAAGCTCACCTCTCTCTCGCTCTCTCTCATCCTCCCACTCAGTCTATCCTTGCACGGTTTGTATCTGACTGTAGATCATGAATCCAGTGCTCTCCTCATTTCCCATATGGTTTATGTAACCTCTGTAAAGCAGATTACACATAGGCTTTCCCACATCTCCAATCCCATTCGCTGTAAACCATCTCCGTAGATGCCCCTGGCCCCGGTTTTATTATAGGTAAAAGGACACAGGGTGGAGACTTACCGTGGCAATGTTTATACAGTGTCAAGGAGAATCTCTGTAAGGATATAAACATTTGTAGACTAAATCAGAGTGCTTTGAACTAAGGGCAGCCCATTTCCAAAGAGTCCCATCTTGGGGGTTTTGAAAACAATGAGTATGACAGTCGAGGAAAATTCTCTGTCTAGGCCATGGAGACCATTTTGATCTCTGATTGCTTCCAAAGACAGTTTCATAAGTTTCTACTTAACTCACATCTGAAAGTGATAAACAATCATATTTTACTAATACTTATTTTTTACACATAAAAAATGTGAACGTAGAAAGATCAGTTGTTGCCAATATGGCAGCCATGCACGTTCCTGGAGTGTTCTCTTACCACCTGTATTCTGCTCTCTTCCACCAGCTGATCTACATGATGGCTACCACTTATAACTTTGCCGTTTTGAAGTTTAAGAGTCGAGAAGACTGCTGCACTAAGTTTTAACTGGTGTTCAGAGACACAGCACAGCACAGTCTATGACACTACACTGAGTAGAGACAGCAGCCACTTACTACATGAACTAAAAACCAACAGAACATAGACAAAAACATCTTCCCCATTAGTATTCACCTAAAGCGTAAATAGCTGAGTGTATGCGTCCTTTAGCATTTGATATCCAGGGATAGGCCTGTCGGAAGGTTCAACGGTACCTGAGGAGAGTTGTCTTCAGAATGGGGTGGTGTATAGTTAGCAGGGTTATGCTTTTCTCCAGGTCATGTTAAGATATTATTAGGACATTAAATCAGTAATAACTCCCTTAATTGAATAGCACTCAGGCTTTTTGTAGAATAGGCTTGGAGGAGGAAGACAAAACACAATTAAACTGAGGACAATACAGTATTTTGAATGAGTTCTCAGGCTTCAGTCAGTGCTATGACTATCGCTCTTACATTCGGGGTGAAAAAAAAATCTTTGTTTTTTTACTAATGGTCAATTTGTCCGAGGACCACCCAGCCTTGGCATAGTGCCCTTTCCCCATTCATGTTTTCGGTTGGATCATGTGTACTTTTGTATTTTCTTGGTGCAAGCCACAATGTGTTACACAGAGAATTGTCAGTATTACAAGCTTCTGTCACAAACTAGCTCCTAAATCGTATCACGATATAGACACTCTTCATCTGTAAGATGACATAGACAAGATGAACAGTGTTGTACAGTAGTACTTCAAAAATAACTGCGCATATAACTAGTATTTTGAAGAGTAAAGGCAGTACCAGGGGTATATTTTTTGCTCAAGGTATATAGCCTCAGTTTATGGCTTCATACATTTTTATAAAGGAGGTTTTCCTATTTTAGAGGAGTAATGTGATTTTTTTTTAATGCAATCTGATGCCTTCCTAGCTTCAGCTGATAGTTTCATGTTTTGTTTAATGATTTCTTCTTTAACTCATCCAGAAACGGCCAATCAGTTGTTTAAAGAGCCGCTGTTGTTTTTTTTAACCCTGAGCCTGCATGCTTACTTGTAGTTTTTTTGTATTACTTAATCTGTTTATGATTACTTATATTCCATATTTCATAAATATTTAATTATTTCCTAAGATTTTTGAAGACTGTAGTTATTATTTTTCTCTTTCTATACAAAATAAACAATCTTTGTGTACAAAATATACCTATTGGTCTACATTATTGTCAAATGAAAGACAGACACTAACTAAGAACAGTACCAGTGACAGAACACAGGTTGATAAGGTTGACTCCATCTCACGTCTCAATCTAATTTCCCACTAACCTCTGACCTTCACTAACCACCATCCTCATCAAGCTTGCACGCAAAACCTCAAAACCCCCACTCCCCTTCCTCTCCCCTTTAAAATGTCTCTTCTGTAGTATGGTTTGTTCATAGTGTAATAGTAATGTTAGTTGTGTTGATAATAATGATATAACATTACTGTGCAGGTTTGTCTGTTGTCAGCTTAACGTTGTGTTATATGTGTGTGTGACGTAGCTCTGACTCCTGTAGCCTGCTTTGCATCTTGACATGCTCACCGGCCATCCACCCTCACCCTTCTCTTCCAGATCCACTTCCTCATGATTCTCTCAGCAAACTGGGCCTACCTAAAGGACGCCAGTCACATGCATGCCTACCAAGACATCAAAATGAAGGAAGAGCAGGAGCTGCACGACATCACGTCTCGCTCAAAGGAATGTCTCAATTCCTACACATAAGGATTACGCCCTCGTCCACCTCTATGACCACACACACACACACACACACACACACAGCTCCTGTAACCTGCCAGCTGCCCTCACGCAGCGCAGTAATACAGCTCCTAACAAACTAAAGCATCAATGTCGCTTTCTGCAACTAACCAAGACGTGTCGGAACCTCTGTTTTGTGTTTTGTATGTGAATATATTTTTGTTTTTATTTTTCTAAATTGTCGAATAAGAAAAATATGCAGTTTTGAAAAATTCTTTTGATCTGTTCTTTTTTTGCTTTCTTCCTAATCAGTCTTCGCTGGTGAAGCTTGAAACATTGCACTATTCTAACACAAGAACGTAAAGAAATAGTGAAACTTGTTTTAGAGTGTTCTGTTATGATTCTGGCCTGACTGTTGGCCATTTATGAATAAGGGAGAGCAGGAAGTTCGTGTCAGCGAGAAGAGAATCCATTTTTTTTGTATTTTTGAAATCAACGATGCAGTTTTGATAACACTTCATAGCACAACATGAAACGCCTTACAACATCAGTTCTATTAAAGTAGTGCAACGTGTTGTTTTTAATTGCACACAAGTTTGGTCCTCCTGGCTTTGAATGGAGAGAATATAAGGAAGAGAAATATGAAGGCACAACAACATCCCATTGTAGAACAGAACATGCATTGGTTGGCTTCATTGACAATTTATGTTACCCCTCTTCCCATTAAAACTGTTAGGTTTAGATTCATTTTCTCTTGATAGTAGTTTTCCTATTTTAGGGCTGACATTTAGTTTAATGCTAATTCTAGTTACATTCGTCACATACATAAATAATGATGCAAAATACTAATTCCCTCAGGTGTACAATAGTGGGCCTACGTAGTTACTTTAGCTACATACGCATGTATTTTACTTAACCACGTGCCCATGTGACTGTAAGCGAAACCGTAGTGGTTTCAGATTTGAGTTTTAGTCCTTTTTGAAGGGAGGAATCCCTTACACTAAAATTACATGTAAAGGTTGTTTTTTCTCTTAGACTTTAATTTTTAAACTCTGGCAAGTGAATGGTGCCAATAACAATTCTTCTGTTAGACTGACCAAAATATCTCATCTTAATACATCACCAAAGTGTGATAGCATGGGTAATAATTAGTATAATTTTTTTTTAAATGCAGCAATTTAAAATGTCATGGTTAATGTCTTTGTGAGATGAAAAATAAATGTCAAATTTGACAATAGAGCATGAGGATGGTATACTACCCTGTTGGACAGAGGGGCTTGTATATTCAAAGTATTGTTGGGATGAAAAAATGCTTCCTATTGTATAGTGTATGATCTCCCACAGTTCATTCCAAATTCCCAGGTGACTTGAAATTCCCATTTGCGATTGTTAAATGTTCATCCCTATAACTACAAGATACAGGATGCTTCCATTATACTTGGTTGAGAAAAGAACTGTCTGTAATGAAACATTTGATATAATGTGATGTGCTTTGTTACCATGGCAAACCTTACAACTTAGACAGTGCAAGTAAAATGTGTGAATGTTATCCCTTCTACATCCAGGCTAACTCAGTCTTAGGATGTGGATCTACAAACAAAACCTGTGCTTGTATGTGTACAATGTAAAGATGTTACAAGTCAGGAATCTTTTGGTGATGTTTCAATCTTATTTTGTTTAAAAAAAAATATATAACCACTTAAAAAAGAAAAAAAAAAGTTTCAAAACCTCTTGAATTGCATTTCAGCATTGTTTTTGACATGCAATTGTGAAAATACTGACAATTACTGATGTAATCTTTTTCTTTTAGGTAGAGAAGACACAGGGATATTGATGTTAATTCATTATTGCATGAAGGAGAAAACTGTTTCTGCAGTGATACAGGTGATGTGTAGTCATATGTACTGACAACTATCGTAGGCAGTGTTTGCCTGTTTCCTTTTCTTTTTGCTAACAGAGAACCAATTAATCCATTGTATGTCATCGTAGTCCTAGGTGTTTCCAAGTATGCGAATCCTCTATAGTATTTTGTAACCTAATAGTGTACCCCATTTTTTTCCTGAGTGTCAAGGGCCTCCTTGTGAATTTATTTCAGATGATACTTAATGCATCTCAGTATTATGAATATTAATCATCACCATATAATTGAAAATGGCAATCTGACCATGAATGGAATACGGTTCAGCCAAAGTTTAAGCCACTGTAAGTCTTGATTGACAACATCTTGTTTTGTGAACAAAGTGGTCTCAGAAATATTGTAGAACAGACGCTAAAGCGGCCTGCAGGAAGATGACTGATGTGAAGTGGATGACTTTGATCATTCAGTCTCATTATACAGCGTTTCCTGTGTATAAAGTACCAACAAATGATAGAAATGGCTACTGATCAATCACCAGGAGGACACCAATCCAACATCCTGTCTGACTGGGATCCCCTCTGACATCTCTCCCTCAACAAGCCTGTTAACTGTTTTTATGAAAATAAAGAAATACAAAAATGAACTCCACTCAATTATGTACTGCATTTATTTTCCATGTCAAATGGGCATAGAACCTAATGTCATGGTACACACACAAAAAAATAAGTTGTAAACAAGTGTCGATAAGTCACTTTGAGGCACTGTGTGATTTAAAAATCAAAGGTTTATTCGTGTCAATGAACCAAGACTGACATTTATACAACTTAAACATCTAAAAACAACAAAGTAAAACGTACAGCAGTATTGTACCCTTCACACTCACACTCTGTGCCACCTCACCAGAACTCATCTGCATCTTCATGTGAGAAAGCAACGCTAAAGAGGAATAGAATAATGGTTTATTAACAGCAGTCTCCGGATAGGATTGAAAAACACATGTTCTTGACAAATTGGTCTAAAAATCAAAAGACTGGCATGTCAGAGGAGAGGAGGTCCTTTCTTGTGAAGTGAGTCAGGAAACCTCACTGGCAGTCTCTCTGCCATATCTAAAATCCGCCACGCTCTTCTCCTCTCTCACAAGCACTGTGAAATGTTTAGACTTACCTATCATCTTTCTCATCAGACAAACTCTTGGCCTCGGGGCTCCTGTGTTCTGGCTCCTCTCTCCCAGCAGGGATCTAAAAAAAAAAAAAACACAAATTCAAACACTACGCTGGATACACTCGCCTGCTGCTTCCGTTCCACAAGAAAAACGGGGCTTCGCACTTCAGAGGACAGAAAAGTGTGTGAGACTGTGTTGCACCTGTACATGCGGACTCTGTCTTTGCTCCATGATCATCTTCAGGTACTTCTGGAGTGGATCTTTGTCCGAGGACTGGGCTTTCTCCTCAGGCTCTTCTGCCTTCAGTTCTTCCTGCCCTCTTCTCTCCTCCTTCTCTTCATCTCCCCCTACCTCCTCTCCATACTGCTGCACTTCTTCCAATAGCTTAGAAACAGATAAGTCTATCCATCAATGCTAAGGTCAATCCATCAATGTTAAGGTCATTACAGAAGGAGGTGAATGTGTCAATGCAACAGCCTAGAAGTTAATCCCCACCCTTTCTTTCTCCAATCTCTCCAGTTCTCTCAGCTCCTTCTCCTGGGCTTCCTCCTTTTCCCGCTGTCGTTTTTCTTCTCTCTCTCTCCTCTCTCGCTCCCACCTCAGCTCCTCTTCTTCCTCCTGTCTGGCAGGTTCATCCAGCGTTTGTTGAACTTCTACAAATCAAAGTGGGTTCACTTGAGTTAAAAGAATGTGCAGAATCGGTGCTCCCTGCACAGTGGTTTTAAAAATTGGGCTACCGTATTGCAGTATAGTGGTAAGCCATCAAACATCAGGTTGGATAAAACATGGGCAGAGTATGGCCATTGCATTGTGGGTGGGGTGACGGATCAGTTAGTCTAAAAGTTGGGTGTGCTCTTCTAGGGAGAGGGGATGTGCTCCCTTACTCACCCCCCTGCAGCTGAGCCTCTGCGAGGTCCCAAGGGGCCCGAGACGGGGGGACAGTCAGGGGCCCGTCAAGGGCCTCCCCCTCATTGCCCGCCGTGTCCAGGAGCAGTTCTGGAATGTGGCTGGGCTCTAGAGGGGGGGGTAGAGAGAAAGAAAGTCACAATGAGGCCCTTTATGCTCAGGCCAGGAGGACCAACACAGAATACATAATCAGCTGCCCTTCATCCTTACCATTGTGCCAGGCCAGAGAGAGGCCACTCTGGAGGCCAGTCACACATTAAAAAGCAGCCATAACTGATTTAGCAGTAGGTGTTGTCATTACAGTTCTTTGACCTGTGTAAATATATGGAAAGAGTCATTCCTGATTAAGGCCACCTTAAACTGATATGTATTACTAGATGTCTAGCAGTCATTCTAAATGGGATTCCCCAGTAAAAGTATGGGACTGAATGCGACACATTGGGTTAGGAGGGGCATCTGGTATGGGCAGAAATATGGCATACTGTATGGCCCATACCCTCTGTTAGCTGGTACTGATTCAGCACTGAGAGTCATAGGTGAAACATGCCTGGATTTGCAAACACTCCCAGATCTAATATGGATCAGTCAATCGGCTACATCAGACGCAGAAAACCTTGGATGCATCATTGATAACGAAATAGGTGAATATTTCAATTCCACTGGTCAACAACACAAACCAATATCCCAACACCATTCCTGCAGTGCTGAAGGTGTTTGCTCTCCCGCCTTGTCCCTCCCAAGGTATGATTCCAGTATTACAGCATTACAGTGGAGAAACGCACAGGTGCTGTGTGTTTAGGAAGCAAAGCATGCTGGGAGCACAGAGGGCTGCGTCATCTCTGCCTGGCGTCCTATAGAGAAGGCTTCTGCCATCTCAGATATCTCCAAGCCATAGCAGTTATTAATAGACCGACTACAGCATGGCGAACTGCCGACCACGGATTAAGGTGACATTTGAACCATACCGCAGTTCGATGGTTACGGTCAAGAGAGATTATACCGTGGAATGTAATAATACGACTGGAAAGAGACACATCCATCACAATCTGGCTTGGTGTTATAGTGCGTTGTATTTTACAAGGTAGAATGGAAAGGCTGACTGATTATGAAGTAAATCCCACTTAGTTAAGGGCGCCAATGTAGAATAAAATGCACGTAGCAGCACATAGTCGACATAATGGGAATTGAAGTACATTGGAGTCGTCAGTAGTGGAAATCTTCATGGAAACTAACCGCCATATTGAAGACAGAGAGACGGAGGAGTCATTTTGGTCCCATTTCAAGTAGTTATTAAAACAGTACAGAACACCCCCCCCATCACAGTACCCCAGGAATATACCTTGCACCTGTTGTGTCATCTGCTGCATCTTAAAAAACAAGACGGACACCAACACAACACAACTGATCTGGGATTAAGAGTACCTGGCAAAGGCTCCGTGAGATCTTCAATGGTTATCTTCTCAGGCTGAGGGGAAGACTCTGACTCGGAACTGGAGAAGATGATTTGCTGTACCTGTGGTGGACTACAGACAAACAAACAACTGTACAACTGAACTGATAATATATTGTAATATATTGTTATAATGCCGATCATGTGGTGAACCCCCGGTGCTACCTGCATTGGCCTCGTGCAGTGCTCCTGAGCTGAGGGCTGTGAGGTGGGGAGAGATCTGAGGTAAAGTCCCCTGAGCACGCTACCTCTCCGCGGGGCAGGGGGAGGGGGGAGAGCTGCCTCTCATGAGACAGCACAGGAAACGCCACAGACGATACCTCAGCCTCTGAGAATGAGAGGGGGAGCAACTGTTGGTTACAAAATGCAGCAAACAACAGAAGATACAGCTTCAGCACTGTCACTGTCATATGGGGTTTCAAAATACTTGAAGTGGAAGGGCTCAAAGGGGGGAAATATGGAGATGACAAGATGTCGACTAAAACTCAGAATACAATGGTATGGACGGACTCAATGACTCACAAGTTATGAATGGGATATAAAATACTAACTATACACCAAGACAAGCATTGTTTCGAGCAACGACAGTAAATTATTTCCAAAACACATTTACTGTCTTAGCAGTAAAGCGCTTGGGACATTAAATCCATTTGAAGTGAAACAACCCAATAAAACAGATTGCACGCTCCTACCTTCCACATGCTCTGTGTGAAGCTGGCTCCTGGAGAGGGAGAGGGGTGTGGAAGACAGGCGCCTGTGGGGAGAGGAGGTGCCTTCCAGGGGGTGTCTGTCTCCTGAAAACCGGGCCTCACTGAAGTCCAGAGACTGGAACTCCCTTCCGCTCCCTGGACCAGGGTACTGATCCTGGGACAGGTCTTCAGCGAAGGTCACTCTGGGTTGGGGAGAGGCGGGGGCTCTGGTACGCTGGGGAGGGGGTTGTTGTTGAGGCGAGAGAGGTCTGTGGGAGACTTGTGGATGCTGGGGTGAGTGGGGGCAAGGTTGGGGGGGGACTTGTTGTCTTTGGGGCGAGCGAGGGCGTTGGTGAGAGATATGTTGCCTCTGAGTTGAGTGAGGGCGGGGTGATACCGGTGCTCGTTGGGGTGAGAGGCATCGCGGGGGCAGCATGTGAGACACAGTGGCGTGCACCGCCCTCTGCTGGTAGTTCCTGTAAGCTTCCTCCAGTGTCTCCGCCTCCTTCTCCAGCTCTCTGATCCTGGCCTTGGCCCCGGCCACCAGCTCAGCGTCAGAGTCTGGGGAGCTGCTCCGCCCCCAGCGAGACCTGCGCCCTTGAGAGGGCATCACACCCGCTTCACACACGTCATCATAACCAGCCACCCAGGCTCTCAGGACACCTCTGTCCACATAGATATCAGGGGGCACTAGTTTATCAGGATTGAGCTCCAGCACTGAGCGGTCCACTAGGGAGGGCTTAGGGTTACGCAGGACCTCGTTCTCTAGAGCTGCCCACCGCAATCACACAGAACACACGGAACCAAGAGATCGAAGGGGGGGAAGAAATGGGGAGAGAAAGAGGAGAAGGTGAGGGCAAAGACAAAATACCAACCACTATAAGGTGATAAGATGGAGAAAGTGATTTGTAGACTGATCTCAGAGAAGGCTAAGGGTGCATGTCAATATCATGAAGTGGATTCCTCTCCTTGCCTCCATTCCTTCATCTGCACTGATCTGAGAACAGAGATTAAGCGAAAGTAGTGTATCGAAAGCCTACTGTAGGACTTGCTTTCACCTGTTCAACTTTTGAAGATCAGAGCAGGTGAAGGAACAGGAATGAAGAGAGTCAGGAAAGGCCACCATTGAGATGCAGATTACTATACAAGCTAAGCTACACAAGCTAGGTTTCATGCAAAATACAGAAATGTGAAGCAGAGCTAGATAAAGGAACTACAATATGCACACATGATTCAGTGTGACTAGCCATGTCTAAAAAATAAAATAAGCCACAGGGACCATGCACAGAAAGTGTACCTAGTTGTGTTTGTCGGAGCTGCATCTTGATGTCCTCTGCATGGGTGGTCATCCACTGAGTCCTCTCCTCACAATCTATGAGCTGGGCCTTCAACTGGGCACAGCGCTCCACCTGGTATTCACAGGCACAGTCAACAAGGGGTTAATACAGACAGAGAACACCTCCAACAGGTGGACAGAGCCAACAAGGGGTTACAGACAGAAAAGAAGAGCATCCAACAGGTGGACAGAGCCAACAAGGGGTTACAGACAGAGAAGAAGAGTATCCAACAGGTGGACAGAGACAACAAGGGGTTACGGACAGAGAAGAAGAGTATCCAACAGGTGGACAGAGCCAACAAGGGGTTACGGACAGAGAAGAAGAGCATCCAACAGGTGGACAGAGCCAACAAGTGGTTACAGACAGAGAAGAAGACCTTGCAACAGGTGAAAGATGACATGCAGGCTCCCAATTGGACCGGAACTCATATGTAAGGCCTAACCATAAGCACAAAGAACTAAACGTCAGGCCAGATGTGTGTTAAAGAGAAGAAGTCTCTTTATTGTCCACATTATTTCCCACACTATCAGAGAAGCATTGTGTCACTGACCTCATTGTGGAGCTGGGCCTGCAGCACCTGTCTGTGGCTATCAAACTCCTCCTCTGACAGCCTCCTGGCACTCTCCAGCCTCCTCAGCTCCGTCTGCAGCGCCAGCTGCTCCACCGACGGCCTGCCCAGATCTATGGGGAGACAATCGGCTAGGAGAGTCACAACATCCCGGCAAACAGCTTACACATTAGAGCACTCATTGTACAGTATATCCAACTACCAATCTTTAACTTTTCAATTAAGGACAAGTTATAATGGGCTTAGGTTAGGTACTTTTCTTAAGATCACTGTGACAATGCCCTAGAAATGTCAAGAGAGGTTTTGCGGCAAAAACGTTAACTTCTGATTTACACCTGACATTATGTGATACGCTCCAGTTAATCTCCTCAACTAGCTACAGTATATTGGTTTGGCTGAGATGGTGCTGGGAGGTTGACATTATCGAGCACATGGTACTAGCCTAACTCGGTGGTTAATGAAGCCTACTGTTAGTGAGGAAGAGAGCGGCCCATTGGTCCCCCATCCACCCTTCTCCTCTGACAGGAAGAACATTGTGTCCCTCAGAAAGGGATGAAGCATTGGCCCTCTGCCCTCTGTCCCTCCTCCTCCGCAGTGGCCTGGACTCTCCACCCCCACATCCCCCCTGCTTTCACTTCACAGAGCCGTCTGTAAAGCCACAAACACTGCAGAGAGGGTCCCGCATTGACAGTCATCTAGAGCACATCCAAAAAGACTCTGCCACAGTGCCAAGACCAGCTGGGCAGAGTAGACTGAATACTTCCCACTAGAGTCTATACAGACTCCACACAGTCAAACCACAAAGCCTTTGAATGCCTCAAAAATGACATACTGTATCCTCTCTGGGTTGGAAAAGAATTTCATGCATTATTTGTATATTTCTCAACACATTCCGTTTGACCAGAAAATGGAGAGCATCTTTAAACTAGGTAACCTCTGAACTAACGACAGTGAAAAAAACAAACGTTTCCCTCTTAGAGAAAAGGACTAGTCAAAGAGAGAGAGATGCTAGAGGCTAAAACGGAAGCAAAAAGCGAAGTAAAATTTCACTGGTTCTCCACATGCCCAGACTGAGCCCACCAATGCAAAACTGAGAGAAGGCAGTAGCATATCTCATATGGTAAGGTCACCATTCCTCACCTGCCCGTAGGCGCTGGTTCTCCTCCTGAGCTTCCTCCAGCTGTTTCATCAGCAGCCTGAGCTGGGCCTGCTGCTCCACCCTCTCTCGCCTCAGGGTGGGGTAGTCATTCATGGTCTCTAGCCTCTCTCTCAGCAGCTCATTCTGCTGTGTTAGCAGAGAGTACTGAGACTGGGATGTCTCCAGCTCCATCTAAATTACAGAGAGTAGCATGCGTACAGTTAGGGCCGAATCAGTATGTGAAAATGTTATGTCTGTGTATCTCATAGTACAGTGCCATGCAAAAGTACTCATCCCCCTTGGAGTTTTTCCTATTAAGTTGCATTACAACCTGTAATTTAAATGGATTTTTATTTGGATTTCATGTAATGGAAACACACAAAATAGTCCAAATTGGTGAAGTGAAATGGAAAAAAATAACTTGTTTAAGCAGTACATTCCACAGAGCTGGGCTTTACGGAAGAGTGTTCAGAAAAAAGTCATTCCTTAAAAGAAAAAAACAAGACTCCACAAACATAGGGAACGTACTCTGGTCAGATGAGACTAAAATTGAGCTTTTTGGCAAGGAAAACGCTATGTCTGGCACAAACCCAACACCTCTCATCACCCCGAGAATTACATCCCCACAGTGAAGCATGGTGGTGGCAGCATCATTATGCCGTGGGGATGTTTTTCCATCGGCCGGGACTGGGAAACTGGTCAGAATTGAAGGAATGATGGAAGGCGCTAAATACAGGGAAATTCTTGAGGGAAACATGTTTCAGTCTTCCAGAGATTTGAGACTGGGACGGAGTTTCACCTTCCAGCAGGACAATGACCCTATGCATACTACTAAAGCAACACCCGAGTGGTTTAAGGGGAAACATTTAAATGTCTTGGAATGGCGTAGTCAAAGCCCAGACCTCAATCCAATTGAGAATCTGTGATATGACTTAAAGATTGCTGTACACCAGTGGAACCCATCCAACTTGAAGGAGCTGGAGTAGTTTTGCCTTGCAGAATGGGCAAAAATCCCAGTGGCTAGATGTGCCAAGCTTATAGACATACCCTAAGAGACTTGCAGCTGTAATTGCTGCAAAAGGTGGCTCTACAAAGTATTGACTTTGGGGGGTGAATAGTTATGCACGCTCACGTTCAGTTTTTTTGTCTTATTTGTTTGTTTCACAATAAAAAAATATTTTGCATCTTCAAAGTGGTAGGAATGTTGTGTAAATCAAATGATACAACCCCCCCCCCCCAAAATCTATTTTTATTCCAGGTTGTAAGGCAACAAAATAGGAAAAATGCCAAGGGGGTGAATACCTTCGCAAGCCACTGTATGTCTCAGTTGTACACATTAACTTACTCAGCTTAAAACTGTATACCATCCGATGACAATCTGTCTAAGGACAATCCTACAAAACAGGGCCGTCTCTGCCTTACAGTCTTATTGGTTGCCAAGTTTACCTGCAATCGTCTCAACTCAGCACAAGCTCTGCTGTGTTCCTCTAGCTTGGCATCGATTGCAGCCGACTCCTTCTGCATACGAATAGTCTCCACTGAGAGAAAATGAATGTGTGATAAGACATTTGTATAAAATGATACAAAGCACAACAGTTAATACATTGTTTATAACGACGGCCTACAGGAAAATACAGACCTTTGTTTCTTTTTTCATTCTCTGTGAGTTTTTCAGTCCTTTTGGTGTACTCTTCATTTAACTCAAGCTGATATCTGATAGCCAGAGAGAAATATCAAATAATCACAAATTATTTATACAAGGTAAGCATTGACATAAACAGCATGGAATAATGACTGACAGTAACATAAATGTCATAGGCCTACATGTTAGTAATATAAGACAGCAATGTAATAAACTGGGTGGTTCGAGCCCTGAATCCTGATTGGCTGACAGCCATGGTATAGTTAAGCATTAAGGCCCGAGGAGGTGTGGTATATGGCCAAAATACCACGGCTAAAGGCTGTTCTTATGCACGACGCAATGCGGAGTGCCTTGACACAGTCCTTAGCCGGGGTTGTGATATATGGCCAATATACCAAGGCTAAGGGCTGTGTCCAGGCACTCCGCAATGCATCATGCCCAAGAATAGCCCTTAGCCGTGGTATATTGGCCATATACACCACACCTCCTCTGGCCTTATTGCTTAAATATAGCGCAACGGTAACATAATCATTTCCTGAAGTGATGCACTGCTTAGCTTACATCAAACTTCTTATACTTAGACTGTAACTATCCCAAAACCATGACATGATAGCACATTATGATACGGTCACTGAGTAGATGCTCTATTCAAGAAGCCATGCATCTGGACTGCTTGTTATACAGCCTCTGTGACCAGTACTCCTGCATGTTACACTAATGCTAACTGACAGCTGGCTATACCAGCCAGATTTACAATCTAAAAATATGTACTGTGTGGTTTTGGGTTTAAGAGGTGATAGATGTGGTGAGTCAAACTTATTAGCATTCAAAGCTACTTAGCCCAATTTTCAAGGCAGTACAATACACTGTATGGTATCATCCCTGCAATCCCTTTTATCAACTGAATCAGAAGGTGAATTAATTGTCTCTGATGAACTGGATCCAAGCACACAGTACATTAACAAAATATGCATAGAGGATATGAAAGTGAATGTCAGAGTATACATATTTTTGCTCTACACAAGAGTGCCACCTTCTGGATGCAGAGAGAAGAGATATAATGGAATGATGGCTTCTGTGCTGGGAGGTGAAGGGAAATCAAACAGATAGAGCAAGTAACGATCATCTTTAAAAAAGTACAGAACAGTCCAAGTAGGCTACATTTAGCAAAATGCCATCATAACACCTTGAAAGCTCATTCTTCAGCTTTTGGTCATAGGTGTCCTCCGTCGTCTTCACTGCAAGCTCTCTTCTTCTCAGCAGCTCCTCCATGGTCTTGGTCTTGTCTTCCTGTATTTTGCAAGTCCTGTGGTGAATAAGCATTCGGTGAGTAACATGCTAAACCAACCCTGATAACCCCAGTATGACGATATGACTTCATCTTACTTTTCAAAAGCCTCCACCCTTAACCTCAGCTCAGCTTCTCTATTCCGCACGGTTTCTATTTCTTTCAACACAGCTTGTCTTTGCATATAGATGTCTTTTTCCTCAATCTGAAAAAACACAAATGAAATACAAAGTAATTCGTAACATCACATAAGCACACAACACCCGAATGCAAAAACTTTAAGAAAATAGAACGACCCAAGTAAAACATGAATTGGCCACTGACTCGATGATTGGAGAACTGAGAATTAACTACCTCTTGTTGTTTCTGTAATCGATCGATGGCATTCTTCTCCCTATTGATCAATGCCCCCGACTTCATCTCATAAGTCCTCTCCATGTCCTGCCTCAGCTGCAAAATCTCTTTGCGAGATTTGTCTTTTTCCTCCATCTTCACTTTGGACATTTCCACATCTTTATAATGTTGCAGCTGAAGAAGCAAAAAGCACCATGTTTCTCAATGCAAACATTTGCAACACTAGAACATCAGAATGCATAAAGAGGCGAAGAGAAATAGAGTCATACCTTTGCATTCATTTCGGCTTGAACCTGTGCTTCAACTTCTTTTCGATATGCAGCAAGCTTAGATTCATAGGACACCCACTTGTCCCCTTTGTAGCGGAGAGCTTCATACTCCTCATCGATCATTTTCATCTTGTCAACTGCACACACAAAAGGTTATTAAAATGTAACGTAACGCAGTATTTTACTATAATACTGGGTCAACTTGAGAGTGCTTCATGCTTACCAAGAGATTCTCTATAAGCTGGCGTACTGGTGGTCTGAGTATCAGCATCACGCCATTCTCCATGCAGATGACGGTCTGTTAATTCTATCAAGAGACTCATCAGGAAACCTGGAAGAAACATCAATAAGGGCCATGCCAGGATGCTTGAGCTGACAAGAGGGGGCTTGGCATATGAAAGTAAACATCACACAACATACCCTTATTCTCTTTCTGTGTACTTGATGCCTGTTGAAAAATATACAAATAACCATCATTCACATCATTAGGTACAAATTATATAATTTTGTATAATTTTACCAAGATGATGTGATTACCAGAGATTTGTAAAGTGGTGACCGTGGGCTGATTTTCATAAGTTGAAGAATGTCCCTTGAAGTGAAAATCTGGCAGGGTGTAGATGAGAGCATAGTCAACAAAAGAGTATTATGTGGCTGAGAGTTCAGCACAAGCAAAGCTGACCACACATTACTGGAGTGGGGTCATTCAGAGCTTCAACATAATACAATGCATTGTACAGGACCAAACATAAGGTAGTGTGTAGTGATGGGGGGGGGAGAAATCCATAGTTGCATATCAGGATCTTATCATTTTGACAATATATCAATATTAGATTTGCTCTAGTTGGCTGTACCTGCACCAAAACGTCATAGCTTGTTCTTCTTTTAAAATAGGGAATCAATTTGTTGTCAGCACTTTTATTTCCATGACTGAACAAAACCTTTTTTTCCATGGCTCTCTCTTGTCCCTCTGCAGCAGACATATCGTGAGCAATATTTTTGGAACATCGAATCGCAATAGAATCACATTACTGAATCACAATACATAAAGAATCGTGAGAATTGCAATACATATCGTATTAGCACCTAAGTATCGTGATAATATCGTATCGTTGATGTCCCTGGAAATTCCCTAGTACTGTGTTACTGCTCCAAAGCATAAGCGCTCACCTTATCTTTGCCCATGCCACATTCAGGGTAGAACACAGACAGGGTGTACTCATACCCAGAGTTCCTCAAATGATCTGCCACCAGACTGTTAGAAGCGGTGACCAGGACAGAGTCTGACTTCATAGGGACTGGCCTGGGAACAGTTTCTCCACTCAAGATGGGGTGCTTCAATTCATGGATCAACTGATTACGAAGCTGCGTCTAGAACAAGGAAATAACGTCTGACAAAGGGGGAAACAACGGTCTTTGGTAGTAAAATACTAAATACTAATGTAAATACTTACTTTAAGTGTGTCAAGCACTCCTCGATTCTTAAATGTTTGGTAAAGCCTCTTCCTCAACTCATCTGGGGATAAAGCCTCCTCCTTGGCAACAGACATGTTGTCTTCAATTGGGGAACAGAGGATCAATCAACGAATAATTGCTAGCTGATTTTTCTTGCTGGAGACAAGTACCAAATTCTCTGTAACGCGACTAACATGTATATAGCTAGAGTTTATGGCACGTATTTCAACGTATTCTGGTTTAAATGACCTGCCTAGTGACCAACGGCGTCCTCTCTAAATGCCCACAGCTTTGAATTCAACGTTATCGTTTTAGTTCCTGTCGCACAGTTATGATGCATCAATGTCTTTGAAATCAGAAATAAAAACAAATACATTAGTCAACTAACAGATATATTACTACATATGTATACATCAAATGTAATATAAGATATATAAAATTACTAAATCCCTTTTCATTGCAAATGTATTTTATATTCAACTTTTCATGTCGTTATCAAACAGCGACGGTATTACGGAAAAGAAAGGCTCGTTTTTTTAAACAGGTAAATTCACATTTGATTTATCATATTAAAACCATTGCTTTGGAGGTAAATGCACATACCTATGGGATCTTTATGAAAATTAAGACTTGTCGTTTGCTTCAATGTGTTTAGCTTGACGATAATCACGTATTTGCAGCACGCTACCTACATTAACGTTAGCTACAAGCTAACTTAGATAGCTAGTTAAGGATTTAAGTCCAGTGTCCATACTACTATCCAATAATGTGTATATATTTCTGTTCACACAGAAAATTGCAGATTGCTGGAAAGAAACATGTCTGGGAGTTTCTATTTTGTCATGGTTGGGCATCATGATAATCCTGTCTTTGAAATGGAATTCTTGCCTGCTGGTAAAGCTGAGTCAAAGGAATGTATCGTTATGATTTTACTCAACATAATGTGTATATGTATATGTGTGTAGTACATACATGCATGCATACACGTGTATATGTGTGTTCCTGATAACTGTCTAAAGGGGCAGCTAGCCTATATATATGTATTGCGATATTGGTCCACATCCAGTAAAAAGAAGAGGATACTGTAATGCCCACTCAATTACCATTCTGTCTCTTATATGTCAACAGGATGACCACCGGCATCTGAACCAGTTCATTGCGCATGCAGCCCTCGACTTGGTGGATGAAAACATGTGGCTGTCTAACAACATGTACCTGAAAACTGTGGACAAGTTCAACGAGTGGTTCGTCTCTGCCTTTGTCACTGCAGGACATATCTTTTTCTAGCTTTTACCGGAATACCCACAGGTACAGTTCAAGTCGGAAGTTTACATACACTTAGGTTGGAGTCATTAAAACGTGTTTTTCAACCACTCCACAAATGTCTTGTTAACAAACTATAGTTTTGGCAAGTCGGTTAGGACATCTACTTTGTGCATGACACGGGTCATTTTTCCAACAATTGTTTACAGACAGATTATTTCACTTCCAGAGGGTCAAAAGTTTACATACACTAAGTTGACTGTGCCTTTAAACAGCTTGGAAAATTACAGATAATGATGTCATGGCGTTAGAAGCTTCTGATAGGCTAATTGACATAATTTGAGTCAATTGGAGGTGTACATGGGGATTTATTTCAAGGCTTTACCTTCAAACTCAGTGCCTCTTTGCTTGACATCATGGGGAAAAAAAAAAAAATCAGCCAAGACGTCAGAAAAAGATTGTAGACTCCACAAGTCTGGTTCATCCTTGGGAGCAATTTCCAAATGCCTGAAGGTACCACGTTCATCTGTACAAACAATAGTCCGCAAGTATAAACACCATGGGACCACGCCGCCGTCATACCTCTCAGGAAGGAGACTCGTTCTGTCTCCTAGAGATGAACATACTTTGGTGCGAAAAGTGCAAATCATTCCCAGAACAACAGCAAAGGACCTTGTGAAGATGCTGGAGGAAACGGGTACAAAAGTATCTATAGCCACAGTAAAACGGGTCCTATATCGACATAACCTGAAGGGCCGCTCAGCAATGAAGAAGCCACTGCTCCAGAACCGCCATTAAAAAAGCCAGACTACGGTTTGCAACTGCACATGGGGACTTTTTTTTTTTTTTTGAGAAATATCTTCTGTTCTGATGAAACAAAAATAGAACTGTTTGGCCATAATGACCATCGTTATGTTTGGAGGAAAAGGGGTGAGGCTTGTAAGCCGAAGAACACCATCCCAACCATGAAGCACGGGGGTGGCAGCATCATGTTGTGGGGGTGCTTTGCTGCAGGAGGGACTGGTGCACTTAACAAAATAGATGGCATCATGAGTGATGAAAATGATGTGGATATATTGAAGCAACATCTCAAGACATCAGTCAGGAAGTTAAAGCGTAGTCACAAATTGGTCTTCCAAATGGACAATGACCCCAAGCATACTTCCAAAGTTCTGGCAAAATGGCTTAATGACAACAAAGTCAAGGTATTGGAGTGGCCATCACAGCCCTGACCTCAATCCTATCGAAGATTTGTGGGCAGGACTGAAAAAGCGTGCGTGAGCAAGGAGGCCTACAACAAGTTACACCAGCTCTGTCAGGAGGAATGGGCCAAAATTCACCCAATTTATTATGGGAAGCTTGTGGGAGGCTACCCGGAACGTTTGACCCAAGTTAAACAATTTAAAGGCAATGCTACCAAATACTAATTGAGTGTATGTAAACTTCTGACCCACTGAGAATGTGATGAAAGAAATAAAAGCTGAAATAAATCATTCTCTCAACTATTATTCTGACATTTCACATTCTTACAATGAAGTGATGATCCTAACTGACCTAAGACAGGGAATTTTAACTAGGATTAAATGTCAGGAATTGTGAAAAACTGAGTTCAAATATATTTGGCTACGGTGTGTGTGTGAACTTCCGACTTCAACTGTAAGTAAGTAACCTTGTCTGAGCCAGAACAGTCCATAGTGCAGGAGCATATATCCTGTTTCTGCAGCTTGATTCAACAGCTACAATTCAAATCTACATAGGATGCTAGTCTATCACAGGGACATACTCCCAATATTGAGTGCCAGGCAGAGAACCATTGGGTCCTGTTTTTTTTGTCTTTGGGATCTGGTAATGAATGGTGTGGCTGTTGAGGAGACTTAATTACTTGGTGTTACCTTAGATTGTAAACTGTCATGGTCAAAACATATTGATTCAATGGTTGTAAAGATAGGGAGAGGTCTGTCTGTGATAAAGAGATGTTCTGCTTTTTTGACACCACACTCTGCAAAGCAGGTCCTGCAGGCTCTAGTTTAATCTTATCTTGATTATTGTTCAGTCATATGGTCAAGTACTGCAAAGAAAGACCTTGTTAAGCTGCAGCTGGCCCAGAACAGAGTGGCATGTTTTGCTCTTCATTGTGATCTGAGGGTGAATAGCAATAGTATGCATGCCAGATTCTCTTGTCTAAGAGTTGAGGAAAAACAGACTACATCGTTTCTTGCTTTTATAAGAAATATTAATGTGTTGTCAATTCCAAATAGTTTGCATAGTCAACTTATACACTGCACTGACACACACACTTACCCCATCAGACTTGCCACCTGGTATCTTCATAGTCCCCAGGTCCAGAACAATTTCAAGCAAACATACAGTATTATACAGAGACATTATTGCATGGAACTCCCTTCCATCTCATATAGAGTTAGTGAACAGCAAACCTGGTTTAAAAAAAATAAAGCAACACCTCACGTCACAATGCCTTTCCCCCATTTTACCTACTTTTTGTGTGTATGTACTGATATGTATATGTAACTGAGAGATGCACACACACACACTACATGTTAAAATACTTTACATACATTAAAAAAATAGTGTGTAATGTATTTTTTGCTATGTGTCGGACCCCAGTAAGACTAGCTGTCGCCATTGGCATCGGCTAATGGGGATCGTAATAAAATCAAGACTTGACTGGGGATTGAACCCACAACCTACAAATTTCATGGCAGACACCAACCACAAATCCACAGAGACCTATGTAGCCCTCTGGAAACATTGCAACAAAACATAAATATTATGTCTACAGTGTTGAATTCAACAAATCGTCATTGTTACAAAGGGCTCAGACAAATAATTAGTGTGTGTGTTTCATAATTCCCTTAACCATCTCCATCACATATGAGATTCATCATGCTTCATGATGTACGACAAGAAGATGGAATCAAAAACTTCTTCAATGACGTGTATGATTTATACATTAAGGTGAGTTATCCTTCCTATATACAGTATGTTCATGTATAATTCATATTCTGATGATTTTATTCTTGTTCATTATTCTGTGCTCTTTTCCAGTTTGCAATGAATCCTTTCTATGAAACCAATGCTCCAATCCGGTCGACGGCATTTGACAGGAAAGTACAGTTCCTTGGAAAGAAGCACCTCTTGAGCTGATGAACTAACCTGGACAGCATGGTTGTGTAGCTTTTTTAATGTCTTCATTGTGTGCAGTTTTTCATTGTGTGCAGTTTCCAGTTAAAATATGTTTTAAGACATATATATACATAATATACACATAATTTGTCTATGATCACCTGTTGTATGTCTTATAATTTCAGTATGTATTACTGATACTTCCCAACCACTGTATAAAAGCTATTGTAAGCATGGAACATTGTTGCATAATGAATGGATGGTACACTATATATACAAAAGTATGTGGACACCCCTTCAAATTTGGCCATTTCAGCCACACCCATTGCTGACAGGTGTATAAAATTGAGCACACAGCCATGCAATCACCATAGCTAACATTTGCAGTAGAATGGCCTTACTGAAGAGCTCAGTGACTTTCAATGTGGCACCATCATAGGATGCCACCTTTCCAACAAGTCAGTTTGTCAAATTTCTGCCTTGCTAGAGCTGCCCAGGTCAACTGTTCAAGTGATGTTACTGTGAAGTGAAAGTCTAGGAGCAACAATGGCTCAGCCGTGAAGTGGTAGGCCACACAAGCTCACTGAAAGGGACTGCCGAGTGCTGAAGTGTGTAAAAATGGTCTCCTAGGTTGCAACACTCACGACCGAGTTCCGAACTGCCTCTGAAAGCAACGTCAGCACACTAACTGTTCGTCGGGAGCTTAATGAAAGGGGTTTGGGATAGGCCATTTCCTGTTTCATCATGACCAACTCCATATTAATGACCATGATTTTGGAACGAGATGTTCGACGATCAGGTGTTCACCTACTTTTGGTAATGTAGTGTATGTGTCACCAGAATTTTGTTTCAAGTTTGATAATAATGACAAGGTTTGTATGAGGCTTTTCTGAACTTGAATGAGCTTGTTAAATATTATCCCATTCAAAAGACGGTAATGTTTAACATTCACAAAGCTGTCTGCCGCCTTAGGGGAATTCTCTGGCGCTGCCCAAATGCTCTGTGCAAATGCAACTATGCCCTGCACACAATAGTTTTGGAAACATTTGCAACCATACTTTCATATAAGCGAGAAATAATTTTTCAAACACAAAACACAATTAACGTACGCAGTTCAGGAAAGTTGCACCCGGCTGTATTTTGTGGAACACTCGAAATCTGGAGTGGCATGTGTCGTAGCCGGCTGCAACTTTGCTAAACTGCGCAAAGTATGTGTACTTTTTTGTATTTGCAAGATTCTTTCTTGCTTCTATGAAAGTTAAGTTCCAAAGGTTTCCAAAAACGCATTGCAAGTGAGGCGTATTTGCGTTTAAACAGAGCGTCTGGATTGTAGTTCACATGGAGGCAGCTGTGGTCCGTACCATTGGCTGAGAAGCCAAAAGGGTGGCCAACTGTACGCTGGTTATACACCCCCTTGGGTTCTTGAGAGCTAGTTAAATCAATGTAAATGTGGCTAAGTTTACACAGGTAGCCCAATTCTGATGAGATCTGCTCTGATTGGTCAAAAGACCCATTGTTGGCAGAATATCAGAATTAGGCTGCCGGTGTAAACTAAGCCATTCATTCCTGAGGTTTGTGAAATGCTCTGACTCACTGTCCAGTTTCTCTGATTAAATACTATCATTAACATAATTTGGGGATTTCCTCAGGTGATCTTGTTCCAAATAATTCACTGGTATACATGTTTGTGCCGTACAAAGTAATGTTGATTCACCAATCACTTTCTGCTAAACTGAAATCGCATGACAATTGACTGAGGGAATGGTCTGCCTGTAATGGGACCTTTATGAATGCAACAATCACACCAAACATTTCTTAATGACTTCCTGCTGAAGTCTTACTCTGTTATCAAGTGGTTGTTTTCATAATTTGTAGGGTTTTTTCATAGTGGGGAAGAAATACAAACATGTATTCAGGGGAAATGATTCATTCATGGAGTTTATTCAAATAACATTTTCCATTCAACTTGCATTCCAATAATTCTGGACAACACTGCTATAGCTAAATAATATGAAAGTGTTCTCAGCACTCTACCTGAATTAGATGAAATATCAATGAGGAAATTGTGATAATGGACAATACTGTAAAATCAACGGTTGAAATCCAAAGTCTTCGTATCAAAACTATACTAGCAAGGAAGAAAATGAAATTGAGCTCCATAAATGTAAATAAAATGCATGTAAGATTAGATGTCCATAGAAAAACTGGCAGTGGGTTTTGCTGATGACATGACGGTGGTAGGCCTGATAACTGACGATGATGAGACTGCCTATAAAGAGGTCAGTGACCTGGTAGTATGGTGCCAGCACAAAAACCTCTCCTCCAATGTCAGAAAAACAAAGGATCTGATCGTGGACTACAGGAAACGGAGGGCTGAGCACGCCCCCATCCACATCGACGGGGCTGTAGTGGAGCGGGTCGAGAGCTTCAAGTTCTTTGGTGTCCACATCACTAAGGAATGAACATGGTCCACACACACCAACACCGGTGTGTGTGGTGAAAGCACGACAATGCCTCATTCCCCTCAAGAGGCTGAAAAGATTTGGCATGGGCCTTCAGTTCACTACAGCTGCACTAACTCTTGACTCATTACATACAGTGCTGCTAATGTTTGATCTATCCTGTTGCCTAGTCACTTTACCCCTACCTGTATGTACATATCTACCTTGTACCCCTGCAAATCGACTCAGTACTGGTACCCTGTGTATATAGCCAAGTTATTGTTACTCAGATTTAATCAGCATTGTTAGGAACTTAACTTTCACTGTTTACAAAGCATGTGACAAATACAATTTGAGGTACATACAGCATATTACCTTGTTCAATCATATCCACCTAATTATCACCCATCTTAATTACAATTATCCAAGATATTGGATCACTGAAATTCTGGTATGATAAAAAAAATAACTAAATTCTTTACAAACTATTAGTGGTAGTGAGCATAAAATGTCATGCAGTACATACACACAGGATACCAACAACTATTTATTGAACATTCCTCATCTCTTATCCTTCTGTGCAGGTGTTAAAACATGTAATCCATTACATAATGATAACTCATTAATTACGGTATGTTGAGAACAAATATTGCAAGGCCAGCAAGTTGTATAGAATTCTCAGCACCTATAATAAACAGTAAGAAATCATAAGCCTTCATTTCTGCTTACATTTCTCCCTCTACAATAAAGTAGTGACAGTAAACCTTGATCTTAATCAAATAAAAATACTGCATAAATTAATCTATCAACATTTGTTGTTATAAATATGAATATATTATGTATATTCTAATCCCATTCAGGTCAGTCGATTAAAGTGACTTGCTTTTAAAGTATCACATTTGGGGTCATATCTCTGGATAAGGTCCAGAATACAATTTGAATGCAATCAAATATATTTTCACTGGTAAGGACCAGCACATTTGTTTCAGTCAGTGTACGAAACCCTTCAACAAAATAAAAAAATGGAACTTAGTGTGTAACATGATTTGGAAATTAAACTTTATAAATATATTTCTGGCAACCACATTGTTGTAATATGTTTTAAGACTATATAATTCAAATACGGCACAGATTGAAATTATAATGCATTTCTTGGAATCTGACAAATAACACCATTCTTCAGTACCCTCTTCACATCAATGAGTCCAGAGACCAACAAGCCCAGTGGATTATCATCCAGACACTAGCCAGTGCTTGCACATGCTATTTGAGAGAGCATGAGTGTTGATAAGCCTGTGTGTCTTCCTAGCTCCAGTTCTTTATAGGTTGTAGGCCCTACATTAGATCAACAGCAGGAAGCACTGGAGCGGGGCTTTCTGTGGAGGTTAACTGTGTCTGTGGGGATGAGGTGGTCTGCCCTCTCCTCCATGGCTAGCACATTCCGCACCGCCTCCTCAAAGGCTATAGCTACGTTGGTGGAATCCTTGGCACTGGTCTCATAGTAAGGGTGATTGCCGTTATCCCGACACCACTGTTGAGCATCCTCAGCAGACACCTGCCTCTCCGTCACATCCACCTTGTTCCCCAGCACCACGAAGGGGAACTTCTCGGGCTCCTTGACGTCAGCGTAGTAGATGAACTCCTTCTTCCAGTTGGCCAGGTTGTGGAAGCTCTGGTTGTCATCCACGCTGAAGGTGAGCAGGCAGCAGTCGGAGCCGCGGTAGAAGGGAGTCCTGAGGCTGCGGAAACGCTCCTGTCCAGCCGTGTCCCAGATCTGCATGGTGACCAGACGGCTGTCCACTTCCAGGTCCTTGTTGAGGAACTCCACGCCAATGGTGTGGAAGAGGTGTGTGTCAAACTTGTTGGTGACGTAGCGGTTCATGAGGGAGCTCTTCCCCACTCCTCCGTCTCCCAGCAGGATGACTTTCAGCAGGGATGACTTGGCGGTCATGGCTCTTAAACAGCACGTGGGACTCTTCCTCTGGAGAATAGGAACCTGGAGGACAGTAATGTGTAACTAACAACTGTAGCACAATAGCCTTCAAGTTTCTCAAACCTGTTTTTCCACCTAAAAAGTATGTCTAGGAGCTAGACTTACCTTTACTGCTGTGTAGATATTCTGAAACCTATGGAAAACACTTGAATGTTATCACTTTATCTTACAACAATTAAACACTAGTCAAATCACACAAATAGGGAGAAGTGAAATGTGGTTAACCTTCAACAAAGAGACTTGACTTACCCGTGAATTATTGAAGCCTCCCTCGGTCTCAGCTGGCCCGGATCATGTGCTACAGACAATGGCCGGGTTCTTAGTCACGTGTGTCTGTTTCGTGTGGGTCATTATAATGTGAAGCATAGTCAACGTTCAAACAGCTGGAATGAAATATTTAGCAAGCAATGTGTTGACTGAACCTTCAAGTATAGCTACGTAACATAAACATTCAGTACAGTGACTGCACAGCTGTCTGTATTACCAGCATTTTTACAAAACGTACCGACACAGTTCAACTGACATGTCATAGCTACTGTTTGCTAACAGTAGTTATTAAAATTGCCAACTAGTTGGCTAGCTAATGTTAGTTAGTGTTGTATAACTAACGTTAGCTAAATAGTTAGGTAAATTATGACACGGAAGAAGAAAAAAAAATCACGGTGAAATATTGTTTGTAACGAACTTAAAATAAAATAGGGCGCAACGCCCTCACAACGGGCTGAAGTTGGATGACAATCAATATTGAGCTAGCTTTGTTATGCTAAGTAGCCTAGCTACTATAGCTATTAAGCATGCTGAAAACGATTTAGCAAACGTTAGCTAGCTAAACCTTCAGACACTGAATTACCTTACCGTTGGCACGTTTTGAAGAACACATCCAAGGACTGTGATAGTTAAAAGCTTTTTTTCAAGCTGTCAATTGTTTGGCTTCAATAGGAGTTAGCTAACGTTAACTGGCTGGCTCAACACTGATGGCGGACTAGCCTCTGTTTCCACTCATGTGACCCAAGAAGTCTCGAACTTTTTACAGTACTGTTAAATGTTTTCGAGTCCCAACACTCAGTTCACAATAGCAGGTTATTTATAATAAAAAGCCATTTTAAACAAATGTAACTGTACTGGTGACTGTTTTAGCCATAGAGATTGATAGAGGACTCATCTTTGTATCTGTGCCATTATAGCATCTGTCGCCAGTATTGAGGCTATCTCCATGTTAAAGTAGTACATATTTTTTTATGACTGGCTGATCCTTCCTGATGACCCAGTTGGACATGACTCCAACAGGGTCACCAGGTGGGATCAGCCAATAAAGTTGGAAGTCCCACCCAGTTGGCTACATTAAATGGTGGAAGCCCTCAATGCTATAGGTGCCAGGGTTCCTGTTATATTAAGAAGAACAGTTTCAGGGGCTACAGTTTTGCTTAGGTACTGCAGTTTAACTGACACCCGGCCCAGAAAAACAATTGCTATACACTCCCCCATAGAGAAATCAGATTATAATATTCCTAATAAGACACTTTAGTCATCACCTTTTTTCACAATACATCCATTGAATTATTCAAATAATTGTTGCGAAAGCCGACAATGTTAAATGTTTTTTCATCCAATGTTTACCATGTTTTTAGGTGACGTGATGTCATTGTCACTGTTCGCACTGCTCCCTGTGCGCACTGAGTGCTACCCGGATATAGACTGTCCATGAATCAGTGTTTGCAAACGTGAGTAGATTACCTTGAAAACAACGGTCAGACATCTTGAACGCAGTCTCCAGTTCTTATTATACCAATGGTGTTGTCCATGCTAAAATGGCCTTTTGGCCACTAGAGGCCTCTATCATTTTCTATGGTTTTAGCCATTAAATAGCTAGCTAGCTGCAGTACTCAATCAACACCACTTCTGATACTTACAGAAACAGAGCCACCAGAGGGCGATAAACACACGGTAGACAGGACTAGACCAGTACCAAAATCAAGCTACTTTTTCCATAACTTTTGACCAGAGGACAGACAGAGTTAAAGATTTAGCATTAGCCTGGTAAATTGGTTACGATTATTTATGATTTCTAACATTGTAGGCGCATATTTTACACAGTCTGTCAGCTGATTGGATGTCTTTAGTAGGCCTAATATTTTCATGGTGTTGTCTATTAAAGAGTAAAAACAGGCCAATTAAAGATCATTTTTCTTTTGCGATGTCTATGGAACACATTCCACTATATCGGTGGTTGCCAACCAGAGGACCCATAGGGGTACTTGAGAAGACTCATGAGACAGACCATAGGTCTACTGAATATAGGCCTATTGGTAAAATGCACACAAGGTATTTCAGGGGTACTCCAGGCAGAGCAAAATCCAGTTGGTGGTACAGTAACTGAAAAAGGTTTGGTATTACTGCTCCTAAGGCTTTTCCACTACTCCCCCACTAATTTGTTTTAAGTGAACATGTGTTGCTTTCTGTGAGAATGAGTTTGGCAAACAGCGTTTCTCTAGCAGTAGTGCTGAGCAATTAAAGTCCCATGATAGTAGTGACTGCAAAATACTGCTTATTAACTATTATTTATTCACATTACTTTACATTAATAAAATATTTCAGTTGTTGTTTATGTTACATTTGTTTTATTTGATGACTTCATTATTTAATTCCAAGTCATCTCTGTCACATCATGGGGCTCCCGAGTGGCACAGTGGTCTAATGCACTGCATCTCAGTGTTAGAGGCGTCACTACTACCCTGGTTTGATTCCAGGCAGTATCACAACCAGCTATGATTGGGACTCCCAATCACGGCAGGATGTGATACACCCTGGATTCAAACCAGGGACTGTAGTGATGCCTCCTGCACCAGATGCATTGCCTTAGACCGCTGCACCCCTCGGTAGCACTGTAATGCACTTTTGATGAAATCTTCATCAGTGCTCATTGGGTAGAATACTCAGTCCAAAACAATAACGTTCAAAACAATATTGTGAAAAAACATGCAACCCATGAATAGAGCTGCTGCCTATACTGTCTGACAAAATCACTATTTTAGTAGTTCATAGTAAATAAGGCATACTTTTATGACTGCTGAATACCAACCATTAATTACTTAATAGTTGGTAGAAATACCTTGTGAAGCAACTGCTTTCTATACCTCCCCTGCAAAGCAACTGCTTTCTATCCCTCTCAATCATGCATTCTCTCTTCTCTCCATCTATGTGTCTGCTCCACACAGAAGAGACAAGTAGGCGGGCTCAATGGATTATGGTCATTGTAGTTAAATACCATGTTTTCTGTGCGAAACTATGTTGAATATTGGCCAGTTGGAAACTACAACTCCCTACTACATCACACAGTTCTAGTTTAATCTGATTTATCTGTAGAGAAACTGTGCATCTAGCTCACAGATTTTTTTTTAAAGAACTGGAATTCAAATAACTGAACCGACATCAATAGTTAGTTGTTTAAAAACCTACAAATAACAGGAATGTTGGTTAATCGCTCACTAATATCTAGCAGTTATGACAGATCAAGCTTGGTGTGTGAGAGGTTGTGACCATTTTAGTATACATGGCCTCATAGACAAGCAGCTGGTGACCACAAGCAAAGACCATTAGAATGAAATATGGACAGAGTCCTTATAAAAACATGTTTTATGTATTACGATATGAAAGCGCAATTTACAGCAGTTTATTCATTGTTACATACACATAATATGATCTTAAAAACCAAGTAACCTTCAAGTGAAAACTTCTTGATTAATCTAATATTCATATTTTGATTTCACATAACTACAAGTCTATATTGCAGCTACCTGCAGTATTTCACTATCACTTAAAAAATGAAAAAGCAACACAATTTTGTTGTTTTGTATACATTTTGGAGACATGCCATATTCTCACATATAAAAAACATGATATTTAATGTGAAAATAATTGAATAAAATGAAAAGTATTTGTGAACATTGAAATCCGCACTGTATATATGTGTCGGATCATTTATTTGTGGACGTTACTCTTTGTCTTGGTGGCTCAAATTAAACAGAAAATTTCAAAAGCAGAGCCTTGGAAACGTGCAGAAATCCCTCCACATACCATTGCTCAAACCCTTATGCAACACTTTCCAATGTGGACAGCTGAACAATAATTGTTGCACATACAGTACAGAACAATACACCCTTAGTTTGGGATTATGAAGATGTGTGCTTGTTCTCTGAAAGGAGCAGACTAAAGGTAGAGACTTCTGCTCTGCCTCTGAGCTGTGTGTCAAACAAAGTGGACTGATTCTACAGTGTCACTGAGTTGAGCAGTTTAAAAGATGGCAGAGTCTTCCTCTTGACAGGAGCCTGAGGTCAGCACCACGTTGTCCAGCCCAATCTCTCCCCGAACGCCATTCCCACGCTCAGCTTCAAAGATGATCTGCAGGATGAGAGCAAAGATGTTGATGAGGTGTTTTGGAAATTGGGACTTGTGTAGTGAATCTTGTTTGCTTCGACAGTGGTCATATTGGCAAGTGTGGTGATTAAATGAACAACCTCTCTAAACATTGTGCTAGTAAATACAGGCAGTCATAGAACATACATTGCATTGGTAAAGTATTCAGACCCCTTGACTTTTTCCACATTTTGTTACGTCACAGCCTTATTCTAAAATTTCTTGAATTGTTTTTTCCCCTCATCAATCTCACACAATACACCATAGTGACAAAGCAGAAATATACAATCCAAAATATTACATTTGCAGTTGAAGTCAGAAGTTTACATACACTTAGGGTGGAGTCATTAAAACTCGTTTTTCAACCACTACACAAATTTCTTGTTAACGAACTATAGTTTTGGCAAGTCGGTCAGAACATCTACTTTGTGCATGAAACAAGTAATTTTTCCAACAATTGTTTACTGACAGATTATTTCACTTATAACTCACTGTATCACAATTCCAAAGGGTCAGAAGTTTACATACACTAAGTAGACTGTGCCTTTAAACAGCTTGGAACATTCCAGAAAATGATGTCATGACTTTAGAAGCTTCTGATAGGCTAATTGACATAATTTGAGTCAATTGGATGTGTACCTGTGGATCTATTTCAAGTCCTACCTTCAAACTCAGTGGCTCTTTGCTTGACACCATGGGAAAATCTAAAGAAATCAGCCAAGACATCAGAAATAGAATTGTAGACCTCCACAAGTTTAGTTCATCCTTGGGAGCAATTTCCAAATGCTTGAAGGTACCACATCCATCTCTACAAACAATAAATAAATAAATAAACACCATGGGACCACGCAGTTGTGATACCGCTCAGGAAGGAGATGCGGTCTGTCTTCTAGAGATGAATGTACTTTGGTGCGAAAAGTGCAAATCAATCCCAGAATAACAGAAAAGGACCTTGTGAAAATGCTGGAGGAAACAGGTACAAAAGTATCTCTATCCACATTAAAACGAGTCCTATATCGACATAACCTGAAAGGCTGCTCAGCAAGGAAGAAGCCACTGCTCCAAAACCGCCATAAAAACCAAGACTACGGTTTGCAACTGCACATGGGGACAAAGATCGCACTTTAGGAGAAATGTCCTCTGGTCTGATGAAACAAAAATAGAACTGTTTGGCCATAATGACCATCATTATGTTTGGAGGAAAGAGGGGGAGGCTTGCAAGCCAAAAAACACCATCCCAACCGTGAAGCTCGGGGGTGGCAGCATCATGTTGTGGGGGTGCTTTGCTGCAGGAGGGACTAGTGCACTTCACAAAATAGATGGCATCATGAGGGATGAAAATTGTGTGGATATATTGAAGCAACATATCAAGACATCAATCAGGACGTTAAAGCTTGGTCGCAAATGGGTCTTCCAAATGGACAATGACCTCAAGCATACTTCCAAAGTTGTGGTATAATGACTTAATGACAACAAAGTCAAGGTATTGGAGTGGCCATCACAAAGACCTGACCTCAATCCTCTAGAAAATATGTGGGCAGAACTGAAAAAGTCTGTGCGAGCAAGGGTGCCTACAAACCTGACTCAGTTACACCAGCTCTGTCAGGAGGAATGGGCCAAAATTCACCCAACTTATTGTGGGAAGCTTGTGGAAGGCTACCCGAAATGATAGAACCAAATTAAATAATTAAAAGGCAATGCTACCAAATACTAATTGAGTGTATGTAAACTTCTGACCCACTGGGAATGTGATGAAAGAAATGAAAGCTGAAATAAATCATTCTCTCTTCTTTTATTTTAAGAATGTGAAATGTCAGAATAATAGGATGATCCTAACTGACCTAAGACAGGGACTTTTGACTAGGATTAAATGTCAGCAATGGTGAAAAACTGAGTTTAAATGTATTTGGATAAGGTGTATGTAAACTTACGACTTCCACTGTACATAAGTATTCAGACCCTTTACTCAGTACTTTGTTGAAGCACCTTTTGGCCGTGATTACAGCCTCAAATCTTCTTGGGTATGAGGCTTCAAGCTTGGCACACCTGTATTTAGGGAGTTTATCCCGTTCTTCTCTGCAGATCCGCTCAAGCTCTGTCAGGTTGGATGGGGAGCGTTGCTGAACAGCTATTTTCAGGTCTCTCCAGAGATGTTCAATCAGGTTCAAGTTGTCTTGGCTGTGTACTTAGGGTTGTTGTCCTGTTGGAAGGTGAACCGGCTACCCCAGTCAGAGGTCCTGAGCAGGTTTTCATCAAAGATCTCTCGGTACTTTGCTCCATTCATCTTTCCCTCGATACTGACTAGTCTCCCAGTCCCTGCTGCTGAAAAACATCCCCACAGCATGATGCAGCCACCAACATTCTTCACTGTAGGGATGGTGCTAGGTTTCCTCCCAACGTGACGCTTGGCATTCAGGACAAAGAGTTCAATCTTGGTTTCATCAGACCAGTCTTGTTTCTCATGGTCCTATAGTCTTTTAGGTGCCTTTTGGCAAACTCCAAGTGGGCTGTTGTGTCTTTTACTGAGGAGTGGCTTCCGTCTGACCACTGTACCATAAAGACCTGATTGGTGCAGTGATGGTTGTCCTTCTGGAAGGTTCTCCCATCTCCACAGAGGAACTCTGGAGCTCTGTCAGAGTGACCATCAGGTTCTTGGTCGTCTCCCTGACCAAGGACCTTCTCCCCCGATTGCTCAGTTTGGCCGGGGGGCAGCTCTGGTTCCAAACTTCTTCCATTTAAGAAAGATGGAGGCCACTGTGTTCTTGGGGACCTTCTATGCTGACACAATCCTGTCTCGGAGGTCTACGGACCATTCCTGCAACCTCATGGCTTGGTTTTTGCTCTGACATGCACTGTCAACTGTGGGTTCCTAAATAGGCAGGTGTGTGCCTTTCCAAATCATGTCCAATCAATTGAATTTACCACAGGAGTTCTCCAATCAAGAACCATCTCAAGGATGATCAATGGAAACAAGCTGCACCTGAGCTCAATTTTGAATCTCATAGCAATGGGTCTGAATCCTTACAGTACCAGTCAAAAGTTTGGAAACACCTACCCATTCAAGGGTTTTTCTTTATTTTTACCATTTTCTACATTGAAGAGTAATAGTGAAGACATCAAACCCATGAAATAACACATATGGAATCATGTAGTAACCCAAAAAAGTGTTAAACAAATCCAAATATATCTTATATTTTAGATTCTTCAAAGTAACCACCCTTTGCCTTGATGACAGCTTTGCATACTCTTGGCATTCTCTCAACCAACTTAATGAGGAATGCTTTTCCAACAGTCTTGAAGGAGTTCCCACATATGCTGAGCACTTGTTGGATGCTTTTCCTTCACTCTGTGGTCCAACTCATCTCAATTGGGTTGATGTTGGGTGATTGTTGAGGCCAAGTCATCTGATGCAGCACTCCATCCCTCTCCTTTGTAAAATAGCCCTTACACAGCCTGGAGGTGTGTTGGTTCATTGTCCTGTTGAAAAACGGATAGTCCCACTAAGCACAAACCAGATGGAATGGCGTATCGCTGCAGAATGCTGTAGTATGCTGGTGCATTGACTTCCGGCGCCGACAGAGATGGCCGCCTCGCTTCGCGTTCCTAGGAAACTATGCAGTTTTTTGTTTTTTACGTGTTATTTCTTACATTAGTACCCCAGGTCATCTTAGGTTTCATTACATACAGTCGAGAAGAACTACTGAATATAAGATCAGCGTCAACTCACCATCAGTACGACCAAGAATATGTTTTTCGCGACGCGGATCCTGGACAACGGAGTGGATTCTATGCAGCGACCCAAAAAAACGACTCCGAAAAAGAGGGAAACGAGGCGGTCTTCTGGTCAGACTCCGGAGACGGGCACACCGTGCACCACTCCCTAGCATTCTTCTTGCCAATGTCCAGTCTCTTGACAACAAGGTTGATGAAATCCGAGCAAGGGTAGCATTCCAGAGGGACATCAGAGACTGTAACATTCTTTGCTTCACGGAAACATGGCTCACTGGAGAGACGCTATCCGAGGCGGTGCAGCCAACGGGTTTCTCCACGCATCGCGCCGACAGAAACAAACATCTTTCTGGTAAGAAGAGGGGCGGGGGCGTATGCCTTATGGCTAACGTGACATGGTGTGATGAAAGAAACATACAGGAACTCAAATCCTTCTGTTCACCTGATTTAGAATTCCTCACAATCAAATGTAGACCGCATTATCTACCAAGAGAATTCTCTTCGATTATAATCACAGCCGTGTATATCCCCCCCCAAGCAGACACATCGATGGCTCTGAACGAACTTTATTTAACTCTCTGCAAACTGGAAACCATTTATCCAGAGGCTGCATTCATTGTAGCTGGGGATTTTAACAAGGCTAATCTGAAAACAAGACTCCCTAAATTTTACCAGCATATCGATTGCGCAACCAGGGGTGGAAAGACCTTGGATCATTGTTACTCTAACTTCCGCGACGCATATAAGGCCCTGCCCCGCCCCCTTTCGGAAAAGCTGACCACGACTCCATTTTGTTGATCCCTGCCTACAGACAGAAACTAAAACAAGAGGCTCCCACGCTGAGGTCTGTCCAACGCTGGTCCGACCAAGCTGACTCCACACTCCAAGACTGCTTCCATCACGTGGACTGGGAGATGTTTTGTATTGCGTCAGATAACAATATTGACGAATACGCTGATTCGGTGTGCGAGTTCATTAGAACGTGCGTTGAAGATGTCGTTCCCATAGCAACAATTAAAACATTCCCTAACCAGAAACCGTGGATTGATGGCAGCATTCGTGTGAAACTGAAAGCGCGAACCACTGCTTTTAATCAGGGCAAGGTGTCTGGTAACATGACCGAATACAAACAGTGCAGCTATTCCCTCCGCAAGGCTACCAAACAAGCTAAGCGTCAGTACAGAGACAAAGTAGAATCTCAATTCAACGGCTCAGACTCAAGAGGCATGTGGCAGGGTCTACAGTCAATCACGGACTACAGGAAGAAATCCAGCCCAGTCACGAACCAGGATGTCTTGCTCCCAGGCAGACTAAATAACTTTTTTGCCCGCTTTGAGGACAATACAGTGCCACTGACACGGCCTGCAACGAAAACATGCGGTCTCTCCTTCACTGCAGCCGAGGTGAGTAAGACATTTAAACGTGTTAACCCTCGCAAGGCTGCAGGCCCAGACGGCATCCCCAGCCGCGCCCTCACAGCATGCGCAGACCAGCTGGCCGGTGTGTTTACGGACATATTCAATCAATCCCTATACCAGTCTGCTGTTCCCACATGCTTCAAGGGCCACCATTGTTCCTGTTCCCAAGAAAGCTAAGGTAACTGAGCTAAACGACTACCGCCCCGTAGCACTCACTTCCGTCATCATGAAGTGCTTTGAGAGACTAGTCAAGGACCATATCACCTCCACCCTACCTGACACCCTAGACCCACTCCAATTTGCTTACCGCCCAAATAGGTCCACAGACGATGCAATCTCAACCACACTGCACACTGCCCTAACCCATCTGGACAAGAGGAATACCTATGTGAGAATGCTGTTCATCGACTACAGCTCGGCATTCAACACCATAGTACCCTCCAAGCTCGTCATCAAGCTCGAGACCCTGGGTCTCGACCCCGCCCTGTGCAACTGGGTACTGGACTTCCTGACGGGCCGCCCCCAGGTGGTGAGGGTAGGCAACAACATCTCCTCCCCGCTGATCCTCAACACTGGGGCCCCACAAGGGTGCGTTCTGAGCCCTCTCCTGTACTCCCTGTTCACCCACGACTGCGTGGCCACGCACGCCTCCAACTCAATCATCAAGTTTGCGGACGACACAACAGTGGTAGGCTTGATTACCAATAACGACGAGACGGCCTACAGGGAGGAGGTGAGGGCCCTCGGAGTGTGGTGTCAGGAAAATAACCTCACACTCAACGTCAACAAAACTAAGGAGATGATTGTGGACTTCAGGAAACAGCAGAGGGAACAACCCCCTATCCACATCGATGGAACAGTAGTGGAGAGGGTAGCAAGTTTTAAGTTCCTCGGCATACACATCACAGACAAACTGAATTGGTCCACTCACACAGACAGCATCGTGAAGAAGGCGCAGCAGCGCCTCTTCAACCTTAGGAGGCTGAAGAAATTCGGCTTGTCACCAAAAGCACTCACAAACTTCTACAGATGCACAATCGAGAGCATCCTGGCGTGCTGTATCACCGCCTGGTACGGCAACTGCTCCGCCCTCAACCGTAAGGCTCTCCAGAGGGTAGTGAGGTCTGCACAACGCATCACCGGGGGCAAACTTCCTGCCCTCCAGGACACCTACACCACCCGATGTTACAGGAAGGCCATAAAGATCATCAAGGACATCAACCACCCGAGCCACTGCCTGTTCACCCCGCTATCATCCAGAAGGCGAGGTCAGTACAGGTGCATCAAAGCTGGGACTCAAGGCCATCAGACTGTTAAACAGCCACCACTAACATTGAGTGGCTGCTGCCAACACTGACACTGACTCAACTCCAGCCACTTTAATAATGGGAATTGATGGGAAATGATATAAATATATCACTAGCCACTTTAAACAATGCTACCTTATATAATGTTACTTACCCTACATTATTCATCTCATATGCATACGTATATACTGTACTCTATATCATCGACTGTATCCTTATGTAATACATGTAGCACTAGCCACTTTAACTATGCCACTTTGTTGACATACTCATCTCATATGTATATACTGTACTCGATACCATCTACTGTATCTTGCCTATGCTGCTCTGTACCATCACTCATTCATATATCCTTATGTACATATTCTTTATCCCCTTACACTGTGTATAAGACAGTAGTTTTGGAATTGTTAGTTAGATTACTTGTTGGTTATTACTGTATTGTCGGAACTAGAAGCACAAGCATTTCGCTACACTCGCATTAACATCTGCTAACCATGTGTATGTGACAAATAAAATTTGATTTGATTTGATTTAGTAGCCATGCTGGTTAAGTGTGCCTTGAATTCTAAATCATTCACAGAGTGTCACCACTAAAGCACCGTCACACCATCACACCTCCTACTCCATGCTTCACGGTGGGAACCACACACACAGAGATCATCCGTTCACCTTCTCTGCGTCTCACAAAGACATGGCGGTTGGAACCAAAAATCTCAAATTTGGATTGTTCAGACCAAATAACAGATTTCCACCAGTCTAATGTCCATTGCTCATGCTTCTTGGCCCAAGCAAGTCTCTTCTTATTGGTGTCCTTTAGTAGTGATTTCTTTGCAGCAATTCGACCACGAAGGCCTGATTCACGCAGTGTCCTCTGAACAGTTGATGTTGAGATGTGTCTGTTACTTGAACTCTGTGAAGCATTTATTTGGGCTGCAATCTGAGGTGCAGTTAACTCTAATGAACTTATCCTCTGCAGCAGAGGTAACTCTGAGTCTTCCTTTCCTGTGGCGGTCCTCATGAGAGCCCGTTTCATCATAGAGCTTGATGGTTTTTCCAGATTGACAGACCTTCATGTCTTAAAGTAACGACAGGCTGTTGTTTCTCTTTGCTTATTTGAGCTGTTCTTGCCATAATACGGACTTGGTCTTTTACCAAATAGGGCTATCTTCTGTATACCACCGCTACCTTGTCACAACACAACTGATTGGTTCCAATGCCTTAAGAAGGAAAGACATTCCACAAATTAACTTTTAACAAGCACACCTGTGAATTGAAATGCATTCCAGGTGACTACCTCATGAAGCAGTTTTTATTTATTTATTTAACCTGTATTTAACTAGGCAAGTTAGTTAAGAACAAATTCTTATTTACAAAGAATTCTCTGGTTGAGAGAATGCCAAGAGTGTGCAGGGCTGTCATCAAGGCAAAGGGTGGCTACTTTGAAGAATATCAAATATATATATATACTTTTTTGGTTAGTACATGATTTCATGTGTTGTTTCATAGATTTGATGTCTTCCCTATTATTCTACAATCTTTAAAATAGTAAAAAAATAAAGAAAAAACATTGAATAAGTAGGTGTGTCCAAACTTTTGACTGGTAGTGTATGTAAAATAGGTATTGCTGTTAATTTAAAATAAATGAGCAAAAATCCAAAAAACCTGTTTACAATTTGTCGTTATGGGGTAATTGGGTGTAGATGAGGAAAACAATTAATTCAATCAATTTTAGAATATCGCTGTAACGTAAGAAGGGATCTGAATACTTTCTGAATGCACTGTACCATTATCTGCTGACATTGTCAGCATTCTATGTGTCCTTTATCACTCTAGGTGTTTGAATGGAATGGTAACTTACAGATTCCGGGGCCTGGTTCTTCCAGGCCACAGTGAGCAGTTCTGTCTGCCAGTCCTGGTCTTGGCTGCGGCTCTGCTCCCAGACCGGGTAGGCATTGTTGTTCAGCAGCACTCGCAGCGAGCCCACCTGTTTTCCAGTGACGCGGTAGTTGAAGGTGAGGCAGAAGCTTCCCTGTTTGGCCCGGTCACTAAGGAGCAGCTTTAGCCTAGCCTGGTCCTTCTTCTCCCCCAGAAGACCTCTCATAGCCATGTAATACTCCATACCTGGGGGTTAGGGATCAGGGAGTGGACACCGGCTGATCAGTGATAGTCGTTAACGTATGACTAACAGCTATTTGGGAATGCATAGATTAAGCACAGCAAAGAGCCATTTCTGGAAGATAGATTCAGATGATCATGTGGATAATAAAATATTTACCTTATCGGTTATTGTATAAACCTATATGCATTTACATGGCAAATATAGGAGGCAGAAATACTATTAATGCGCCATTAGCATTATGATATGTACCGTTTTCATGGTAGGACACGCTCCAGTCGACATTGTCGTCCTTGTCCTGCACCCACTCACAAGCACCCTGATCAAAGTTGCAGTCCATGAAGAACTCTGGAAGGCACAGTCAGATGTCAACGATTCACAGTAATTAGAAAGGTATTATTTCTTACCCACCTTATGTCAACAACTAAACCAACGATTACCTTCCTGGGCTGGAGTTATTTCAATCTCTTTGACTTCTGTTGGAGGACCAAATACCGACTCAAAGTCCTCTGGATCTGCTTCGGGAAAGAGAGAACTCTGTTATAATATGGTCCATCAAATGTCAAGATAATGTAGTTCACTTCCACTGAAAGCACAAAAAGGCAAGACATAAGACAAGAGATATTGAAACAGGATATTAACCACCTTAATTAGTGTGTAGGTATAACCTTGTCTAAACAGTTATGAATGCTTAATATAGCTCTATCAAAACATGCCATTTCAGTTCCAAGCATTCTTCTGAAAATATGTGGTCCATGAAGACCATCCAGATGATTATGCTGTGGAAAGATTTCCCATCATAAAACAAAAGCCAGTCAGGGAAGTGGAAGCCTGCAAGTGGAAGCCTGCCCTGTTGACATTTAGGATATTATAACTGAAGCATCTTAAAGCTCTCCCAACAAACGTCCCCCTTCACTGAGTTGCTCTAGACAACCAGATGTACAGCGGCTTTGCTAATTGAACCTGCCCAGCCAGAGAGGGTTGGAGTTTGAGGGGATTTGAGGAGCTGATGACAGACTCTCTCTGTCAGGGAGTCAGGTCTGTTTGCTCAACAGCTGTTCTGGGGGATGATAATAAAAGGCTCGGAGCCTCTGCACCCCCCCCCTCATAGTGAATGGGGAGTAGAGGCGCAGGGAGAGCTGTGTGTATCCCAAGGCGCTCACATGGCGGCAGAGTGGAATTCCTCCATGGAGCTGATGAATGTCTTGGGGCCTGTCTCCTCTTGCTATTTGAGTCATCCTGACGAAGGCTCAGGCTGCTGTCTCACTTGTTTCCTTAAAGAGATCAACATTAGCGGTGAAAAGCAGCCTTGTTACTGTCTCACTGAGAGGCATACCATCACGTGTGATCCTTTGCCCACACTCATCTTAAAAGGAAGAGCCAATAATAATAATAATCCTAGCTATCTAAACCAAATAGCTACAGAGGCAACTTATGTGCATGTTTGTTTTATCCCAAGAGCTATAAGCTCCACTGTCTTTGAGGCCATATGTTGTATCTGCACAGAAGAATCGATTTGGCATGAAAGGCATATTTCATTGCTTTTATGCATCCTGGCCTCATTATACTCATCTCTATGCTACGGTGTCTCCTCAGCAGTGGACGGCTCATAATAATGGCTGGAACAGAGTGAATGGAATGGCATCAATACCTGTGTTTGATGTATTTGAAACCATTACACCCATTCCGCTCCAGCAATTACCACCAGCTCGTCCTCCCCAATTAAGATGCCCCCAACCTCCTGTGTTCCTCATGATATGCTGGGGTGGCAGGGTAGCCCAGTGGTTAGAGCGTTGGACTAGTAACTGCAAGGTTGCAAGTTCAAATCCACAAGGTACAAATCTGTTGTCATTGAAAATAATAATTTGTTCTTAACTGACTTGCCTAGTTAAATACATTTAAAAATATATTTATTTCTTTCCCACAAGTCAAATTAAATGACCTTCTCTCAAGGGTTTCTACTTGCTTTTCAACTTTCAGTTTCAGCCCATGGCCAGAGAAGGTTAGAGAAGTTATTCTGTTTGACAGTTTGACTGATGGCCTCAGTGCGTCCACCTCTTTCCCAGGCTTGGCTGTGTGGGATTGTCACACCGGTATTCAGCACAGCTGTTTTTCTGGCCTTAGTTTCCTTTCAATGGTCAATGGCAAATGGCAGGGGTGAAACAGAATACTCTTTCAAACACTAGGACCAGATGTAGTTTATTAAAGCAACCAACATGCGTAGAGCATGTACTGAACTATACGCAGCATTTAACACACAGCATTTAACACACAGCATTTAACACACAGCATTTAACACACAGCATTTAACCAGTGGTGGAAAAAGTACCAAGTTGTCATTCTTGAGTGAAAGTATAGATACCTTTACAGAAGGTTACTCAAGTGTCAGCCAGTAAACTACTACTTGAGTAAAAGTGTAAATGTATTCAGTTTTAAATATACTTAAGTATCAAAAGTAAATGTAATTGCTAAAATATATTTAAGTATCAAAAGTAAAAATGTAAATCACTTACAATTCCTTATATTAAGTTAAGCAGATTGCTTAATACCATTTTCATGTTTTTAGAATTTATGGATAGTCAGGGGAACACTTATTTTCAAAATACTAATTTGTGTTTAGTGAGTCTGCCAAGACAGAGGCAGTAGGGATGACCATGTGTTATCTTGATAAGTGCATGAATTTTTCCATTTTCCTGTCCTGCTAAGCATTCAAAATAAATATAAATACCCCCCCAAAAACTTAAGTAGTACTTTAAAGTATTTTTACTTAAGTACTTTACACGAATGCATTTAACAGTAACTTAGTTAAACTCCATGGTTGAATATATTCACTCTCTGCTACATCTTATTTAGGGTTGGTGGTAACACATAACACTGGAAGAGCTCTTCTAGCGTAAGCTAATGTGTTGTTGTCTTGTCTTCCAACCACATTGGCTATTTATACCTCACAGGATGTGTTGTATTTACAACATGTGAATCTAATATATGAAAGAGGCCATTCTCTGCTTACCAGGGTTGGGCTCAATTAAACATTTTGGATTTGACTCCCATTCAACTCATGAGTTGAAATTCAAATTTAATTGGACATACCCCACAGGATGTAGAATTAGAGTTTGAGTGACAGGAAGTAGAATTTAAGTCAGTGCATTTCAAAGAAATTCCACTCAGCCATAGAACATGACCCTTTAACAGAATCTGACAGGTCACATTGCCAGATACCAAAGAATATATCACATTTCTCTAAAATCAATGTTCATATACTCCTTTAACTTTAGTGCTTAGAATAGCCAATTTTATTTCCACCAACCATTGCATTTATTTGGCTTATTTTTAAAGGCATCTTGAGGGCTAAATTAATGCATTCATGTTGTATTTCCCTTATATTTAACAGAATTTAAGTGATTAATGAAATATAATTACTTAGAATATTTGCGTACAGGTTTTGTTATGTTTTCCTTGAACATTCATTTCAACAGTTTCCCCAAAAATGATATGCACGTATATAACGACATGTTTAATGATTTACAGCATGTAGAATATTTATATTTGTGTAGACTATACCTATATACAGAATAGAAGAGGGATTGGAATTTTATTGAATTTAATTTTAAATTCAAAATGTACTACTTCAATTCAAATTCAAGAATTGAACTAGAATTTGAGGCATTCTCAATTTAATTTGAGCCCAACCCTGCTGCTTACTGAGAATTAGCTTTTCAATCTAAGCCATAGACCTACTCAGTGCCCAGAACATGAAGCAACAGGCTGAATCCTGACATACACTCAGGTCCAGGGCTTAGAACTGACCTTTTATTGTGGAATGGTAATCCTCAAGCTTACACTGCCTGACAGACTGACATCACATTGCAGCTTTGAGATGTCTGAAACAAGGTTAGAGTCAGAAGGGACTCAATCCATACGTTTAGTCCAGCTAACCGTGGATCTTTAAAGGAACCCAAAGCTCTCCCCAGTCCTTGCTGTCTCTGAATAAAACTGTCAAGTGACAGTGGACCATCTGACTCCTATAGATAAAAATAAAAGCTCAGATGTTGTTTATACATAGTTTCCTAGACATGTGTGCATGCATATGTGTGTATATCAAGTAGAACTGTGTTTGATAAGCGACATAGATTTGATTGAATACCTCAGGTTTACGTCAAAGACACCTAATAAATAGAACCCTTCATAACAACGGCGATGAGTTTAACTCCCTGGCAGTTGACAAGAGATACATAGGACAGAGAGATAAGACTTCCTTCAAGCAAGGCCAAGAAACCTGAGGCCAGCCGGAAATGTAGAGTCAGGTTTGGAAGGGGGGGGGGGGCTGTAATTAGGCCAGACCTTAGACTCCATAAATTCCCCCTGTCTTGAGACATCTGTAAAAGATGCCCAGAGAGGATATACTGTGGGTCGCTGTGAAGGCATGGGGGTAGCTAATAGAAAGAGTAGACAGATGGGCAGCAGGGTCATAGGGTCATTGTAGGCTACACTAACCCTCACAGAACAGAGCATAGAGCAAAGGCCCTGTGATCTAACCTAACTTTGACTGGTAGAGATGTGTTTGAGAGCATCCTGTTTAGTGTTCTATGCGGCCATAGAACATGTGTAACCCTAAATATAACTGAGTGAAAAGAAGAGTATACATCACAAAGTTCTTGCCATTCCTATTTAGGTGACGCAACTGGGGGACAGTGTTTCTGAGTAACTATGAGTGCTACACACCACCACAGCAGTAATGGTGTGTGAAAATCCATATGATCAGTGTTGGTGTAATCAGATTTTGGACCACCCACGATGGAAATAAATAGGGGGATTAGTGGGGAGGAGTTGGGGAAATTAGGCTTACTGAAAACATCTCCTCTTGGATTGAGTTGGTTGTCCACATCTGCCTCCTCTTCCTCCTCTTCCTCCTCCCCTACATTAGTGAAGTCCACCTGGCCCACCTTCTCTGAGCCACCGATGTAGGTCTCGCCATCGTAGTCGAAGGGCTGCATGCGTATCTGAGGGGGGACGGTCACCTGGGGCTCGGGGATGACGTTCTTGATCTGCTCGTTGTCCAGCTTTCCTGGCAGTCTGGGCCTCACTGGGGAGTCTGGGATAGCTGCAGGAAGAAGAACCAGGTCAGACCTCTGGAACTACAATCACAGGTGGAATCTGATGCAGTTATACCAGAGTTTAGGCATAAATCCTGTGTTTATACTGCCATTATAGTTTATAAAGCCATTATAGTTTTTAAAGCCAAAACATGTCAGAGAGTATGTCATGGGAATTTTTCTTAATGACTTACCTTGTTGTCTTTATATAATATTATTATTTATTTTTTATTGGCCCACCCACCAAACAAAAATAAATGTTTTTACATCTTTTAATGAATAATTCATCTATTGATTCTATATCTTTGCAGCTACATCTGCAGAGCTGAGATGGTTGTATTCCCCTTACACATAACATTTTGTTGGTGGCAAGAATTTTGTATAATATTTTAAATAGAAAAACTCTTAAGATTTGAATCAAGCGTTGTTTTGAATTTAAATTCATAAACCATGTGATATGGAATCGGCACATCGAAATTTGCAACCTCTATGGCACTGATGTCAACATTTTGGTCCGTAAATGAAACTGGTTTATTTTTCTATTCGTGACAATTTTTGTGTGACAATGTTTGTCTTTAATAAAGTGCAGACAAACAAGTTCCCCTTCCACTAACCTTCTCAATTTTTGCTGTAATGCTGCAATCAGTTGGTTGTAAGTTTGGATAGAACAAATATTTCCATATATTTTTGTGAGCTGCACATGTGACATAACTTCACTTTTCCTATTCATAATATAATTAACAAAGATCATTTAAAAAAGGCGATATTTTGAAAAAGGTTCCATTTTCAGGCCATTTTTTAACAAGGGGTGAGCCATTCTTACCAAGGGGTGAGCCATTCTTACTAATCTCCTGCAGAACCAGTTCAGGTGTATGTATAACTTTTTTTCTGACATGCTTTAAGTGAGGTTTAATGCTGTAATATTGAATCATTTTAACCCCCCGAAACTCATATTCATTACATACATAAGCATGTTTAAGTATTGTTTTTGCTTTCATAATTTAAAAAAACCAATAGCTCGGCGTAACCCTAAGTAAATTGGTAAGCTGGGATATGACTAAAGAATTAATTAGACTTACCTTGTTCATTGAAATACGTGTTTATTTTGTGTAAACGTGTTGTCATAGACATGAAAGATGAGCACATAGAGTAGGACAACAGACAGGAATATCACACTCCATGCATGGGAAGCATGACAGCCAGCTTCAGCCATATACTGTATGTACTTGCAAAGTCTAAAATGGTTTCATGCTGACTTCTACATGGCAGATGAAGCTGTGTGTGGTGCGGATAGGATGTAGCCAGCCTTGAGCCATGAGAGAGGGAAGGAAGGGGGAGTTCGCAAAGCAACAGTGGTAGGTAGGAGGGGGGTGGGGGACGCTGCAGGGCGAGGTGCGAACAGAGGAAGTGGAAAGCCTTGTTGCATTCCATACACATCTCACCATTGAGGAAATTATCATCTGCACTGCCTTTGTCTCCCTGGTCCCACGAGCTTTGATAAAAGGGTTTGACTACAAAAACATAAAGGCATCTTTGTTTACACAAAGCCATGGCGCACCTATCATGTCACCTAGGCTACATCAGCTAGTGCCAACTGCCTGGTTCAGAGAGTGCACTGTGGCCCCTCTGCGACAGACAGACAGACAGACAGACAGACAGACAGACAGACAGACATGCCTCTCCTTTCCTCTGTCCTTCAGATGGCTGGGTTCGGTAGAACAGCAGATATTTACACAGGTGTAATTTGAATCAGGGGCTCTCCCTGAGTAACATCTGTAGAGTGCAGGGGTTGTCTGAAAACAGGAAACTGGCTTTGGCAGTGCTGATGTTTTAAGAGCACAGTTAAAATATGCTATAGTGAAATAACTGTCTGAGAGACTTTTACTCTTGTATCGGATATAAAAGATGAATATACAGTTGAAGTCAGAAGTTTTACATACCCACCCACCAGGTTGAAGGCATTAAAACACATTTTTCAACCACTCCACAAATTTCTTGTTAACAAACTATAGTTTTGGCAAGTCGGTTAGGCTACTTTGTGCATGACACAAGTTATTTTTCCAACAATTGTTTACAGACAGATTATTTCACTTATATGACAATTTCAGTGGGTCAGAAGTTTACCTACACTAAGTTGAGTGTGCATTTAAACAGCTTGGAAAATTCCAGAAAATTATGTCATGGCTTTAGAAGCTTCTGATAGGCTAATTGACATCATTTTAGTCAATTGGAGGTGAACCTGTGGATGTATTTTAAGGCCTACCTTCAAACTCAGTGCCTCTTTGCTTGACATCATGGGGAAATCAAAAGAAATCAGCCAAGACCTCAGAAAAAAAAATTGTACACCTCCACAAGTCTGGTTCATCCTTGGGAGTAATTTCCAAACGCCTGAAGGTACCACGTTCATCTGTACAAGCAATGGTACGCAAGTATAAACACCATGGGACCACACAGCCGTCATACCGCTCAGGAAGGAGACAAATTCTGTCTCCTAGAGATGAACGTACTTTGGTGCGAAAAGTGCAAATCAATCCCAGAACAACAGCAAAGGACCTTGTGAAGATGCTGGAGGAAACAGGTACAAAAGTATCTATATCCACAGTAAAACTAGTCCTATATTGAGATAACCTGGAAGGCCGCTCAGCAAGGAAGAAGCCACTGCTCCAAAGCCGCCATAAAAAAGCCAGACGACAGTTTGCAACTGCACACAGAGAAATGTCCTCTGGTCTGATGAAACAAAAATAGAACTGTTTGGCCATAATGACCATCATTTTGTTTGAAGGAAAAGGGGGATGCTTGCAACCCAAAGAACACCATCCCAACCGTGAAGAACGGGGGTGGCAGCATCATGTTGTGCTTTGCTGCTGGAGGGACTGGTGCACTTCACAAAATAGATGGCATCAGGAAAATTATGTGGATACATTGAAGCAACATCTCATGGACAAATGGACAATGACCCCAAGCATACTTCCAAAGTTATGGCAAAGTGGTTTAATGACAACAAAGTCAAGGTATTGGAGTGGCCATCACAAAGCCCTGACCTCAATCCCATTGAAAATGTGTGGGCAGAACTGAGAAAGTGTGTGTGACTCAGTTACACCAGCTCTGTCAGGAGGAATGGGCCAAAATTCACCCAACTTATTGTGGGAAGCTTGTGGAAGGCTACCGGAAACATTTGACCCAAGTTAAACAATTTAAAGGCAATGCTACCAAATACTAATTGAGTGTATGTAAACTTCTGACCCACTGGGAATGTGATGAAAGAAATTAAAGCTGAAATAAATCATTCTCTCTTCTATTATTCTGACATTTCACATTCTTAAAATAAAGTGGTGATCCTAACTGACCCAAGACAGGGAATTTTTAAAAGGATTAAATGTCAGGAATTGTGAAAAACTGAGTTTAAATGTATTTGGCTTAGGTGTATGTAAACTTCCGATTGTGGCCCCCTTGCACATCAACAACTTTTCTATCAAATGGTTTTTACTCTAAGAATGTTCTGATGATTGATGAATAGTTAATCTGTTCAGGTCTCACCAGAGCATTCGAAGCCACTGCCACGGAAGCCTTGCTTGCACTTGCACTTGTAGGATCCCTGAGTGTTCAGACAGACTGCATGGTGGCTGCACTTGTGTGTGTTCGCCGCACACTCGTCATTGTCTGAAAAATACATTTACTGATCTGATATCTCCTCACAGATTGTTTTAAAGTAAATTGTTGCATGCGAAATGATTGTATACCTTACCTACACAGTCATATTTCCCACTAACATATGTCAGATCGTAGCCATTCTGGCACTTGCAGTAGTAGCTACCAAATGTGTTGACACACTGTCTGTTGTATGGGCACAGGTTCATCCCAGTTACACATTCATCAATATCTAGGCATAAGGAAGGAAGGGAGGAAGACAGACAGATTTGAATAAACATGGAATGACCAGGTTCTGTTTTCTACATTGAAGCATAGGGTTAAATATTTGGATCAATGTCAACCATCCCTGACTGACACTTTAGTTTAGCACCACAATGGGACAATGGCTCCCAATCCACACAAGTAGTTTTGTGGGAAGAAACACTACCCCATTTTGTCCAACCGGCTGCTACAGATGATTAAGTTCTTATGTGAGAAGCCTTGAGATGGAGCAGGAATGTGAAACCACATAATGGAGGCTTCACAGAGCTTTACAAAGCTCCAACATGTTGACCCCTTCTGATTGTGTTCAGTAGCTGCTAATCTATGAGGTGGAGTGGTCCAGTGAGAACCAGCATGAACTCCTCATGAAGTGATATACTGTAGTGTCAGGGTTGGTTGTCCAAGGTGGTGGTACTCACCCACGCAGGTCCTCTCGTCCGGCCCCAGCTGCAGACCTGCAGACGGGCAGAGACAACGGATCTCCCCCTGTACCTCCTCACAGCCATACTGACAGTGGGCCAGGGAGCACGTCCTGGAGTCTATATACACACACACACACACACACACACACACACACACACACACACACACACACACACACACACACACACACACACACACACACACACACACACAGAAAAGAGAACTTCTTAAACAGTACTGGTACAGTATAAAACTAACACCATTTTTTGAGTGAATAGAAGCAGGTAAAGTAGGGGTTACAGTGCCCACTCACTGGTACAGGAGCCATCAGGCATTAGGGTGTATCCGTTGAGGCAGTAGCACATGTAGCTGCCATGGGTGTTCATGCAGCGATGCTCACAGGGACGTGGCTTCAGGCCACACTCATTCAGATCTGGACAGAGAGACAGACAGTCGTCCTCAGTTATGTACTTCAGGGATATTTATGGCCATACTATATTAGTTTGTAATCAGAAATAATGCACCTGTGGCTTCTATAAGTCTATGTTGGCTTCACCAGAGACATCAAACTTGAATATTGTCCCATGGACATCATATCTTAGGTGGTCCCAGGGGTAACATATTGAATACATTTTAGGTTTCTCCAGATTAAGTATTCTATATAGCAGAAAATGAATAGTTTGGTATTGAAATATTGAGGCATCTTTAAAAGGTATCAACAGGATGATCAAGTGATTTACAGTGCCTTGCGAAAGTATTCACCCACCTTGGCATTTTCCTATTTTGTTGCCTTACAACCTGGAATTAAAATATATTTTTTGGGGGGGGGTTGTATCATTTGATTTACACAACATTCCTACCACTTTGAAGAAGTAAAATATTTTTGTGAAACAAACAAGAAATAACACAAAAAACGTGAGCGTGCATAACTATTCACCCCCCCCCCCTCCATATATTTTTTTTATAACCCAACCCTGATCTGTACTTCTCCACAACTTTTTGCTTGGTTGTGCCCCTTGCTTGTGTGGTGTTGCAGACTCTGGGGCCTTTCAGAACAGGTGTATATCTACCGAGATCATGTGACAGATCATGTGACACTTAGATTTGACACAGGTGGTCTTTATTTAATTACTTATATGACTTCTGAAGGTAATTGGTTGCACCAGATCTTATTTAGGGGCTTTATAGCACATATGCACGCACCACTTTTCCGTTTTTGAAACAAGTTATATTTTTTATTTCACTTCTCCAATTTGGACTAGTTTGGGTATGTCCATTCCGTTACATAAAAAATAAAAAGTACAGTTTGTAATGCAACAAAATAGGAAAAATGCCAAGGGGGGTGAATACTTTTGCAAGGCACTGTATCAGGGGCTTGTGAAGTAGAGAGGGATAACTACAGAGACAGGCTACAAATCTGAGCTGCAAGTTGATCTCCATAAAGAGACCACTTTGGCTCACATTTCTCTGACCTTTGACCCTCATTCTATTGACTCTAGTTACCCCACTGACCTTGATTGCACGTCTTTCCGGTGTATCCCTGGTAACACTTGCATTTGTTGGGGCCAACACACTCTCCGTGCTTGCAGCCATGTTCACACTGAGCTGGTAAAGCATTCAAGGAGAGAAATACCACCAGCGGCAATAAGAGGAGTTATGCAGGTTCACTGAGGTTCAAACATGCCAGTTTTACTATCCCAGAGGTAATTTAGTCCATATTTCTTCTGGTGCAAGAAAATACCCAGCCACAAAGAATGACACATGTGAAAACCCATTATTGTGGAGAACAATTTGAGTTCTTAAACTTGAGGTTTCCATTCTTTGAATATCTATTTACAGTATACAATATTCTCATTCAACGAAACAAAGAAAAAGTTAAATTGATGAGCAGAGCTATACAAATACATTTCTATTCACCATACAAACAAGCAACATGACAAGGTCAAATACAGTACATTTTGACTAAACGTAATCACAGCTTGTTTTGTTTGAGATGCTTACCTTCACATTGTCCTTTGCTGTTCTTTTTCCAGCCATAGCAACACTCTAGTCTCCTGCCAAAGCGACATACACCTGGTTGGCCACCGGCGGGAACTTGTCTGCGGTGCCTGTGCACATAAAGGACAGGGGAAATAGGTGATACACAGCTCTATCCTGTTAGATCTTTGGTTCCATTCCTTGAGGGCCAGTTGAATCATGATCATAACTTGATAATGGATTGCAGAATAAAAACAAATACCCAAATAAACACAATTTGCAGTAAATATGCATCAAATAGAGAAGAGGATTGGATCACTAAATTAGTGTACCCCCCAAAGACCAACAACCCTAAACAGGTACTCCAAAGCACTCAAAACAACCCCAGGTGCCCCAAAATATACCAAGCAACCTCAAACAACCCCAAACAGGTACCTGAAAGTACCACCAACTTTTATAGATCTGACCCAGGAGAATGCAGTGAAAAGTAGTGAAAATATAGGTGGGAGTCAGATAGTTGCGAGAATTTATTATTTACAGTATACATATTATCTTTGACAGATTTCCTGAGGCTCAAATGTTGATCAATAAGGCTTTTTTTCATTTCAAGTGCATTGTCCAATAAAATATAATGCACAGGCTTCATCCAGACAATGCTTGCCTTATTTATTTTTAAAAGCTTAGATAAGGTGCCACACGGGGCCCCCCCCAGGGGTGTGTTCAGTCCATTTCTGTACTCCCTGTTCAGACGCGACTGTGTGACCACGTAGACTCGAACACCATCATCAGGTTTACTGACGACATGGCGGTGGTAAGCCTGATCACCAACAGCGATTAGACAGCCTACAGGGATAAGGTCAGTAACCTGCCGATGTACCTAAGATACCTTTTTGTGGTACTTTTGGGTACCTGTTTGTTTTTTTGGGGTGTACTTTGGGGTACAGGTTTGGGGTCCTTTGGGTTACATGTTTGGGCTTGTTTGGCATACTTTGGGGTACCTGTTTGGAGTTGATTTGGGTTACTTTGGGCAGTGTTTTAGTCACTAAACCTCGAGTCAGAGTTGAGTCCCAAGTCCATTGTGCTCGAGTCCGAATCGAGTCACGAGTCCCTATGGCTAAGTCCGAGTCGAGTCCAAGTCAGAGTCACCAATGGTGGAGTCACGAGTTGGGGTACTTTGTGGTACCTGTTTGGGGTTGATTGGGGTGATTAGTACAGTGCATTGTAAAAGTATTCATCCCACTTCGCGTTTTTCCAATTTTCTTGCATTACAACCTGTAATTTTAATGCATTTCTATTTGGATTTCATGTAATGGACATATACAGAATAGTCCAAATTGGTGAAGTGAAATGAAAAAAATATATAACTTGTTTAAAAAAATTCCAAAAAATAAAAACAGAAAGTGGTGCGCGTATATGTATTCACCCCCTTTGCCATGAAGCCCTTAAATAAGATCTGGTGCAACCAATTACCTTCAGAAGTCACATAATTAGTTAAATAAAGTCCACCTGTGTGCAATCTAAGTGTCACATGATCTGTCACATGATCTCAGTACATATACACCTGTACTGAAAGGCCCCAGAGTCTGCAACACCACCAAGCAAGGGGCACCACCAAGTAAGCGGCACCATGAAGACCAAGGACCTCTCCAAACAGGTCAGGGACAATGTTGTGGCGAAGTGCAGATCAGGGTTGGGTTATAAAAAAATATCAGAAACTTTCAACATCCCACGAAGCATCATTAAATCCGTTATTAAAAAATGGAAAGAAAATGGCACCATAACAAACCTGCCAAGAGAGGGCCCCCCACCAAAACTCACAGACCAGGCAAGGAGGGCATTAATCAGAGGCAAAAAAGAGATGCAAAGCTCCACAGCGGAAATTGGAGTATCTGTCCGTAGGACCAATTTTAGCCGTACACTCCACAGAGCTGGGCTTTATGGGAGAGTGGCCAGAAAAAAAGCCATTGCTTAAGGAAAAAAATAAGCAAACACGTTTGGTGTTCGCCAAAAGGCATGTGGGAGACTCCCCAAACATATGGAAGAGGGTACTCTGGTCAGATGAGACTAAAATTTCGCTTTTTTGCTTAAAAAAAGCAAACCCAACACCTCGAGAACACCATAGTAGCAGTATCATGATGTGGGGATGTTTTTCCATTGGCGGGGACTAGGAAACTGGTCAGAGTTGAAGGATGGCACTAAATACAGGAAATTCCTGAGGGAAACTTGTTTCAGTGTTCCAGAGATTTGAGACTGGGACGGAGGTTCACCTTCCAGCAGGAAAATGAAGCTAAGAATACTGCTAAAGCAACACTTGAGTGGTTTAAGGGGAAACATTTAAATGTCTTGGAATGGCCTAGTCAAAGCCCAGACCTCAATCCAATTGAGAATCTGTGGTATGACTTAAGTATTGCTGTACGCCAGCGGAACCCATCCAACTTGAAGGAGCTGGAGTAGTTTTGCTTTGAAGAATGGGCAAAAATCCCAGTGGCTAGATGTGCCAAGCTTATAGAGACATATATAGACTTGCAGCTGTAATTGCTGCAAAAGGTGTCTCGACTTTGGGGGCGGGGGTTCTGTTCTGTTTTTTCGTCTTATTACTTGTTTGTTTCACAATAAAAATATTTGCATCTTCAAAGTGGTAGGCATGTTGTGTAAATCAAATTATACAACCCCCCCCCAAAAAATCGCACCATGGCAGTGGTTTGGAAAACTAACAGGCCAAATCAAACTCCCCCCGGCTCCCTCCTATAGGAAGAAAAAGGGGGCTCTCTATGGAGAGCAGACAGCCTGACAGGATGTAGGTTACAGATTGGGAAAAGAGCATGTTATACTCTCTACTTACACTTAATCAGTCACTCCTTAAAGTCCTTACAGAGTTTCATGAATAACTCAAGCAGGAACCTATTCCCTCCATTTTCATGACCCTCATCTGATTACACTTAAAGTGACCGTCATCAAGTCAGCACTTTGGAAATGAATGATATGCATAGTGATTGAATTGCACATATATTTTTACTGTAAATTAAATTGGGATGGGATGTCAATCTGCTGCTTCCCCTTTCATTGCTTGAAGTGCAAGGATCATAAAATAACTTTGACTTTTGAAGCACACACCTGGCTGGGGAAACCCTCTGATCTGAGGAGCCCTCTAACCTCTAGCCCAGTGCCAAACTCAAATGGCCCAGATATTTGGCATTCTGGCGTTCCCCTCATGGCTTCCTAAAAACAGCCCTGGCTCAAGGGGACTGGAAGAATCTGAGACCTGGTAGAAATCAACCAGAATAGCCTACAGTAGGAGAGGGCTAGGGGCCCCTAAGTGTGACAGGTGTCCTTCGGTGATTAACAGTGCCATGAGCAACATTTAGCTGACACAGCCCCCATACCTCACATAGTCCCTGGCCAAGGCGCAGACAGCCTGAGAGTGAGGGCATGCATTGCACCAAAACACCACTTTTCCCATTATTACATATTGAAACCAACTGACATGCCTGTGATTGTCATTAGCTAAACTGAGTCACCCTGGATAAAAGTGGCTGCTAAATTACTAAAATGAGCATGTCACATGTCTCATTAGTTAAAATTAGGATCAGGCTACTGGTAATGGCAGTTCAATAAGAGGCGACTTCTACTTGAGCAATAAGGCACGAAGGGGTGTGGTATATGGCCAATATACCATGGCTAAGGGCTGTTCTTATGCACGGCACAATGCAAAGTGCCTGGATAACTCCCTCAGCCATGGTATATTGGACATATACCACAAACCCCAGAGGTACCTTTTTTATAATACTGTATAAGTAATGGAATATAATGCATTTCCAATACTTAAAACACACTGCTAGTAGCTGCTAGGAGTGTTAGCTAGGGATGTGACAATTGCTTTTGCAGTGCTGTTCCCTTGACCCTGCAGTGGAATGTCCATACTGAATGCTCTACTATCCAGATGAATCATACCAATAAACACTGAGCTTTACACCTGCTGCAGGCATCAGAGTGAACAGATACAATGACAGCAGCATGAACTATATTGTACTGTATGAACATTTATATCTCTCTGACAATCGTTTCCTACAGCACCACATAGGATTGATAGATTGATTGCTCACTTACCTGTTGGCGTCTGCACTTCCAGAGGAAACATAGAACAGGAAGAAGAGTGCACCGATCCAGCTGAGAGTCTGCATGTTTTTTACAGGGTACAGCTCACGTTCTCTCACTATCTCTCTCTGTGTTTCTCACAGAAGCTCTCACTCACTCTGTTTCTTGCTCGGTGGTGCTCTGCTCCTCCCAAGGGCTTGCTATTGCTCCATGCACTAACACAGGGGTCCCAGCCCAAGTCCCAATTGAGTCTAGTGTTTCCCCACCACACACACACTCCCCTCTAGTAAGTAGACTTTTCTCTCTCTCTATTCCTCTCTCACTCTTTTTCACTCTCCTGATAGAAGCCTCTGTGATATGTATCCTCCTCTTCCTTCTCTCTTCTCCCTCTCTCTCTGATTCCTCTTCTACCACTCTCTCTCTCCCACTCTCTCCCCTACTCTCTTTCTTTCTCTCTCTCTGCTGAAATTCCAGAGGTAGGTTTTCATTACAATGAGTGACACTGGGGTGTGAGCATGGTAAGGAGTCTGGAGTGGTAGAGGGGATGGGAAAAGGAGTGGAAGGGGGTCAGCCTGTAAGTTGGAGGGTGCACCAGACATCTATACTGGTAAACCCAATCCAGGGACATATGATTGATGATAGTTTTCCTGCAATATTTCACCAGCAGGGACAGATATGTGATCACCTTTGCGACTATACTTGAAGTACATAAGGAAGTGTAGTATTAAATACCAGATATATGTACAGGAGGTCTGTGAACTTTACCTATATACTTGCCCTGACCTGGTGTTAAAAACAGTGTTTATCTTTTGCTTCATGATGATACAATTCCTATCTTGCATGTTTCATCGATCTTGGCTCTTGATGCCATGCCTTGCTCTGACATTGTCCTGGTTGGTAATTAGCTGGATCTCCTGTGTTAATTAAGGGCCCAATCGTGTCCAGGCCTGTTATTAGGAGCTGCACGGTCCTTTGATGTCCTGCTCATGACCAGCACCCATAAAGCCCTACTCTCACACATGCTAATACCAAGTTCAAGCAAAGCTAATCTCAAGTCATGAAAGCCCTTAATGAGTTAGCATACTTTCAAAGTGAACTCTAACATCTGGTCTAGATCTGGCTATGCCCCCAGTATACACAACAGACAATAGTGTTGTGGGAATGTTTGGGTGTCAGGTTTTGCTTTAAATTCAGTGAAACATGGCAATGTGCTATTACCCTTTCCTATTGGATGTCTATGATCCAATTGCTTAAGTTTACAAGGACTTTTGCAACATATTTGGGGTTTAGATTAAATACTGTATGTCTGGACTTGTTAATAAGTTGCCTTTGATACTTCTCAGTGCTCTTTCAAAATTTCAATAAAAACTACACACTCTTAGAAAAAAAATGTGTTTTCTAGAACCTAAAAGGGTTATTCAGTTGTCCCTCTAGGAGAACCCTTTGGGGTTCCAGGTAGAACCCTTTTCACAGAGGGTTCTACATGGAACCCAAAAGGGTTCTACCTGGGTAACCCTTTTTTCTTAAAGTGCATTATCACTATTACATCTGCATTCCCCTCCGGTTTTTTCCCCCTCAACTTATGATTTATGGAGAGTGACATTTTATGTTTGAAAGCTTTGTGCGGTATTGCCCATATTACAGAACCACACCTTCAAAAGAGTCGGTTTATCTCCAAGCTTTCAAACAATGATTTGAGGCACAACAGAAATTGCTTTCACATGAGGAGAAGAAAGCCTTTTCACAGTCAGGTAGTGTAGTTAAAATACGACCCTGTGATTTATCTGCCATTGCAGGATATACTGTACTGTACCTAACCACAACCAAAGGGGGGTATTTTTAACTGCGGAAATCTGAGAAAGTGAAGGCTGGAAAAGTGGTTAATGTTTCCCGACTCATTCAGGAGAAAGGGGTAACAGTAATAACATAGAATCAGGTTATATGTTAAATTGACCTGATCATAAATGGGTCATTCCACCATTTGGGTGCCTTTAGAGCAGTGTAAACTGGTATAAAGAATAAAATAAAAAAACATTGTCCTATAGAGTACCTGTTCAACTTCATAAAAAACATGTTTTCCCATCTCAAGAGGTTATTAAATATCAATACTATATTAAGTGCCTAGTAGGTGCTAACCAGGGTTGACTAACAGGGTTGAGGATTACATCTTAAATCAGCTTGTGACAGGGGCAATGGAAATGTGTTGTGGGCAACAGGGAGGGGTAGTTGAATGCAAGCTTCACCAATAACAAAAAAATTATTAAAACATTTCTAGCCTAACAGAGTTGATGTGTTATGTCTGACCCGCTCAGTTTTCCACCAGAAAATGTCAGAAAAAGAGTAGAACCAGTTCACCTGCTTTTACAGTATGATTTGACCATTAGATGTTCAATATACTTTTGAAAAAAATATATTTAAAAAGGAATAGTTTCCCCATATTAAAACGAGAGTTAAGTTAACATAACAGTGCAGACCTTGAAATGAGGGAGAGATGTAAATGAATCACTAATCACATGAATAAATACTCATCTTCAGAAGTGACTTTGTCAAGGCAACAAAAAGGCAACAAAAACTTTTTTTAAACTACGGCTTTACAGTGATGGTGAAAACTTGGAGACATTTTGGGGTGAAGTAGGTTAAACCGGCTTTTATGTTGGTGCACAATTTCTCATTAAAAAAAATGAAAGGGATGCTAAAGGCACTCATTTCGTGGAAAGACCCAACTATTTGATCGATATTGGGGTTGAAAAGTTAAAGGTCCAATGCAGCCGTTTTTATCTCAAAATCAAATAATGTCTAGTTAAAATGATACAAAAAAGGCTTCTTAGCAAAGAGCAATTTCTCAAGCAAGAATTTTGTGGGGAAGGGAAAACATGGGAAATCATGTGGTTTTGGAACACTTCAAATGTCATGATATTTCACAGGAAGTGAAATTATTCCTGGGAAAGCCAAACACTGCATTCCACAGTAAGAACATTATACCAATGGTCAAGCATGGTCAAATCATCTCAAATTGTATTTGTCACATGCTCTGAACACAACAAGTGTAGACCTTACAGTGAAAGTGCTTACTTACAAGCCCTTAACCAACAATGAATTTTTAAGAAAAATAAGTGTTCATGAAAAAATAAGTTAGTAAAAATAAGTAAAAAATAAAAGTTAAAAAAGTAAGAGAGAAGAATAACAAATAATTAAAGGCCAGCAGTAAAATAACAATAGTGAGGCTAAATACAGGGGCTACCGTTACAAAGTCAATGTACGGGAGCACCAGTTAGTTGAGGTAATTGAGGTAATATGTACATGTAGGTAGAGTTAAAGTGACTACGCACAGATAATAAACAGAAAGTAGCAGCAGCATAAAAGAGGGGGGGCAATGCAAATAGTCTGGGTAGCCATTTGATTAGCTGTTCAGTAGTCTTATGGCTTGGGGGTAGAAGCTGTTAAGAAGTTGGCTTGGCGCTCAGTTACCGCTCAGTGCTGTATTTTATGACTAGGGTGGCTGGAGACAATTTTTAGGGCCTTCATCTGACACCGACTGGGAAAGAGGTGCTGGATGGCAGAACGTTTGACCCCATTGATGTACTGGGCCGTACGCACTACCCTCTGTAGTGCCTTGCGGTCAGAGGCCAAGCAGTTACCATACCAGGAAGTGATGCAACCCGCCAGGGTGCTCTCAATGATGCAGCTGCAGAACTTTTTGAGGATCTGAGGGCCCATGCCAAATCTTTTCAGTCTCCTGAAGGGGAATAGACTTTGTCGTGCCCTCTCCACGACTGTCATGATGTACTTGGACCATGATAGTTTGTTGGGGAAGTGGACCCCAAGGACCTTAAAGTTTTCAACCTCCTCCACTACAGCTGCATGAGAATGGGGGCGTGCTCTTTTGTCTTGATCACATTGAGGGAGAGGTTGTTGCCCTGGCACCACACGGCCAGGTGTCTGACCTCCTCCCTATAGGCTGTCTCGTCGTTGCCGGTGATCAGATTGTGACCACTGTTGTGTCAACGGCAAACTTGATGATGGTGTTGGAGTCATGCCTGGCCATGAGTGAACAGGGAGTACTGGAGGGGACTGAGCACGCACCCCTGAGGGGCCCCCGTGTTGAGGATCAGCGTGTCGGATGTGTTGTTACCTACATTTACTACCTGGGGGTGACCCATCAGGAAGTCCAGAATCCAGTTGCAGAGGGAGTTGTTTACTCCCAAGGTCCTTAGCTTAGTGATGAGCTTTGAGGGCACTATGGTGTTGAGCGCTGAACTGTGCTTCCCTTTGTAATTTGTGCTTCCCTTTGTAGTCTTTAATAGTTTGCAAGCCCTGACATATCTGACGAGCGTCTGAGCCAGTGTAGTACGATTCAATCTTAGTCCTGTATTGACACTTTGCCTACTCGATGGTTCACTGGAGGCAGTGGTGGAAAAAGTACCCAATCTTCATACTTGAGTAAAAGTATAGATACCTTAACAGAAAGTTACTCAAGTAAAAATCACCCAGTAAAATATTACTTGAGTAAAAGTCTAAAAGTATTTGGTTCTAAATATACAAAAGTATCAAAAGTAAATGTAATTGCTAAAATATCCTCTCGTATCAAAAGTAAAAGTATAAATCATTCAAATTCCTTCTATTAAGCAAAGTAGGAGGCACCATTTTCTTGTTTTTAAAATGTATGGATAGCCAGGGCCACACTCCAACACTCCAACAAAATGTACAAAAGATACATTTGTGTTTAGTGAGTTTGACAGATCAGAGGCAAAAAGGATGACCATGTGTTATCTTGATAAGTGTGCGAATTGGACCATTTTCCTGTCTTGCTAAGCATTCAAAATAACAAGTAACAAGTACTTTTGGGTGTCAGGTAAAATGTATGGAGTAAAAAGTACATTATTTACTTTACGAATGTAGTGAAGCAAAAGTAAAAGTTGTCAAAAATATAAACAGTAAAGTAAAGTACAGGTAACCCAAAAAACGACTTAAGTAGTACTTTCAAGTATTTTTACTTGAGAACTTTACACCACTTGTCGGAGGGAAGAGTCTTGCTCCTTGAAAGCGGCAGTGCTAGCCTTAAGCCCAGTGCTTATGTTGCCTGTAATCCATGGCTTCTGGTTGGGGTATGTACCTACGTTCACTATGGGGACGATGTCATCGATGCACTTATTGATGAAGCCAGTGACTGATGTGTTGTACTCCTTAATGCCATCGGAAGAATCCTGGAACATATTCCAGTCGGTGCTCACAAAACAGTCCTGTAGCTTAGCATCTGCTTCATCTGACCACTTTTGTATTGACTGAGTCACTGGTGCTTCCTGCTTTAGTTTTTGCTTGTAAGCAGGATTCAGGAGGATAGAATTATGATCAGATTTGCCAAATGGAGGGCGAGGGAGAGCTTTGTAACCGTCACTGTGTATGGAGTAAAGTCTAGAGTTTTTTCCCTCTAGTTGCACATTTAACATGCTGGTAGAATTTAAGATTCTCTGCATTAAAGTCCCTGGCCACTAGGAGTGCTGCCTCTGGATGAGCGTTTTCCTGTTTGCTTATGGCCATATACATCTCATTGAGTGTGGTCTTAGTGCCAGTATCGGTTTGTGGTGGTAAATAGATAGCTACGAAGAATATAGATGAAAGCTCTCTTGTTAAATAGTGTGGTCTACAGTTTATCATGAGATACTCTTCCTCAGGCGAGCAAAACCTAGAGACTTCCTTAGATTTCATGCACCAGCTGTTGTTTACAAATATACATTGACCTCCACCCCTTATCTTACCAGAGGCGGCTGTTCTATCCTGCCGAAAAGGCGTAAAATCCGCCAGCTGTATGTTATTCATGTCGTCGCCACGACTCGGTGAAAGATAAGATATTACAGTTTTTAATTGTATTTTTTTCTTCATTTTATTTCACCTTTATTTAACCAGGTAGGCCAGTTGAGAACAAGTTCTCATTTACAACTGCGACCAGGCCAAGATAAAGCAAAGCAGTGCGACAAAAACAACAACACAGAGTTACACTTAAACAAACGTACAGTCAATAACACAATAGACAAATCTATGTACAGTGTGTGCAAATGTAGAATAGTAGGGAGGTAGGCAATAAATAGGCCATAGAGGCGAAATAATTACAATTTAGCATTAACACTGGAGTGAAATATGTGCAGATGATAATGGGGTGCAAAAGAGCATGAGGGTAAGTAATAACATGGGGATGAGGTAGTTGGGTGGGCTATTTACAGATTGGCTGTGTACAGGTACAGTGATCGGTAAGCTGCTATGACAGCTGATGCTTAAAGTTAGATCAGGAGAAATAAGACTCAAGCTTCAGTGATTTTTGAAATTCGTTCCAATTATTGGCACCAGAGAACTGAAAGGAAAGGCGGCCAAAGGAAGTATTGGCTTTGGGGATGACCAGTGTAATATACCTGCTGGAGCAAGTGCTACAGGTGGGTGTTGGTATGGTGACCAGTGAGCTGAGATAAGGCGGGGCTTTACCTAGCAAAGACTTATAAAGACTTATTGGGCAAGTTGGTGCAGGGTGTGCTGAGATGTTGGACGGGATAGGAGTAGCCAGGTGCAAAAAATGGCCAGCCATAGAAAAATGCTTATTGAAATGATTGAAAAATGTTTATGCAGCGTTGAATGTCCCCAAGAACAAAGTGGCCTCCATCATTCTTAAATGGAAGAAGTTTGGAACTACAAAGACTCTTTCTAGAGCTGGCTTCCTGGCCAAACTGAACAATCGGGGGAGAAGGGTCCTGGTCAGGGCGGTGACCAAGAACCCGATGGTCACTCTGACAGAGCTCCAGAGTTCCTCTGTAGAGGTGGGAAAACCTTCCAGAAGGACAACCATCTTTGCAGCACTCCACCAATCAGGCGTTATGGTAGAGTGGCCAGAAGGAAGCCACTCCTCAGTAAAAGACACATGACAGCCCACTTGGAGTTTGCCAAAAGGCACCTAAAGAGTTCTCAGTCAAACCAAAATTGAAGTCTTTGGCCTTAATGCCAAGCGTCATGTCTGGAGGAAACCTGGCACCATCCCTACAGTGAAGCAGGGTGGTGGCAGCATCAGCAGCATGTGGGGATGTTTTTCGGTGGCAGGGATTGGGAGACTAATCAGGATCGAGGGAAATATGAACGGAGCAGAGACATCCTTGATGAAAACCTGCACAAGAGCACTCAGGACCTCAGACTGGAGTGAAGGTTCACCTTTCAACAGGACAACACCCCTAAGCACACAGCCAAGACAACGCAGGAGTGGCTTCGGGACAAGTCTCTGAATGTCCTTGAGTGGCCCAGCCAGAGCCCGGACTTGAACCTGATCGAACATCTTTGGAGAGATCTGAAAAAACTTGACAGAGCTTGAGAGGCTCTGCAGAGAAGAATGGGAGAAACTCCCTAAATACGGGTGTGCCAAGCTTGTAGCGTCTAACCCAAGAAGACTCGAGGCTGTAATCGCTGCCAAAGGTGCTTCAACAAAGTACTGAGTAAAGGTTCTGAATCCTTATGGAAATGTGATATTTCAATTTATTTTTCTATTTTATTTTTTTCAAAATTAAAAAATATATTTTGCTTTGTCATTCAAATCCAATCAATTAAAATACAACAGGTCAAGGACCTTACAGTGAAATGCTTACCTACAAGCCCTTAACCAACAATGCAGTTTTAAGAAAATACCTAAAAAAAAGTAAGAGAGAAGAATAACAAATTAAATATCAGCAGTAAATAACAATAGCGAGGCTATATACAAGGGGTACTGGTACAGAGTCAATGTGCGGGGGCACCGGTGTCGAGGTTATTGAGGTAATATGTACATGTAGGTAGAGTTATTATTAAAGTGACTATGCATAGATAATAACAGAGAGTAGCAGCAACATAGAAGTGAAAATAGTCTGGGTAGCCATTTGATTAGATGTTCAGGAGTCTTATGGCTTGGGGGTAGAAGCTGTTTAGAAGCCTCTTGGACCTAGACTTGGCGTTCCGGTACTGCTTGTCGTGTGGTAGCAGAAAGAACAGTCTATGACTAGGGTGGCTGGCGTCTTTGACAATTTTGAGGGCCTTCCTCTGACACTGCCTGGTATAGAGGTCCTGGATCTGAGGACCCATGCCAAATAGTCATGGTCTCCTGAGTGGGAATAGGTTATGTTGTGCCCTCTTCACGACTGTCTTGGTGTGTGTTTGTTGGTGATGTGGATGCTCTCAACCTGCTCCACTACAGCCCCGTAGATGAAAATGGGGGCGTGCTCGGTCCTCCTTTTCCTGTAGTCCACTATCATCTCCTTTGTCTTCATTATGGGGTATTGTGTGTACATTGATGATGGAAAAAAAACGATTTAATCAATTTTAGTATAAGGCAGTAACGTAAACATGTGGAAAAAGTCAAGGTGCCTGAGTACTTTCCAAAGGCTCTGAACATGTGAAGATTGGAAGTTTCTTTATTGGGAGTAGAAATTTTGGCAAGCGTCTTTTGTTTTTACATTTTCCTATGACACGTCCTCTTATTCCTGTCATCGCTGAGATGGGATGAAAGTGAGATCGCTAATCTGACACCTTTCAGCAGATACTGCCTTGTTTCACCCAGGTGTTTCTTACAAACACTCTCATCTTTCACAAGTCTGCCTCTATCTCTGGAATGTTTGGCTGGTGACATGTATTTGATATATGACATAATAATAATCTAAGGGATAGATCAAATTGGGATACTTGAAGGGGACCCCTCACATTACAAAATACCACAGTACATTGATTTGATCAGTAAAAAGTACAGTTTGAGAATATTGGAATCCCCCTGTTATATCCTGGAACTGTTAGAAATGATTGCTTTCAAAGTTTTTGCCCCAGAAGATTTGATAAATAATTACAGTAATTCAACTGAACTCAATTGAAATATTTGCCCTCTCCCTGCACTGTTTCAAGTTCAGCAACAGTACATATTGCACTTTGCTGATAAATATGACAAGGAATTATAATGGATTACTTCACCCCATGATAAATATATATCATAAATTCACACATGACAAGAATGTATGAATATCTCAATCATTCACACTCTGCTACCGACACCATGTATGCCCTACTTCTTCTGATCAGTGAAACCTTATGGTAAACATCTCAGGCATGTCAGTCATGCAAGCAGTCGAAACTGGAGCTGTTTCCTGATGTCCAGGCTCCTACTCACAAGGCTCTGGGCAGTCCAAGCTGAGAGGGGATGGAGCCTGATCTTTCTGCACGGCTAACTGCCTCCCAGCTGGCTATGATGAAGGGATTATTCCCACTTCAACAACAGCACCCTCTTCTGTCCTTAAAGTCAATCTGTGGTTAAGTCTGAGAAAACACCAGTGGCCCCATGACTTTGAACCTAGAGAGGATCCTGTTTCCCCTGATTGGCGTTAAGCCTTTGGGACAGATGGTGCCTCTCTATTGGTTCATTCTGCTGTTTAAATAAAATGAAATTGTATTTGTCACATGCTCGTAAAACAACATGAACAGCGAAATGCTTACTTACGGGTCCAACAACACAGAGAGAAAAATAAGACAGGTAATAACACAAGGAATAAATACACAATGAGTAACGATAACTTGGCTATATACACGGGATAACAGTACCGAGTTGAAGTACAGGAGTACAAGGTCATTTGGGTTGGTTAGGGAATGTGCTATAGACCTGTATTGTATGTCGTACATCAGTCAGATGGTGTAGGCTGCAGTAGGAATCAGAAAAGTGAAATATTGAAATTAGCTATTGACATTAAATTAGTTTAGTTTTTCCCCCTCATCCTTTATGTAACCTGGGAAATACCAAATTAGGATGAAGTACAAGAGAGTTAATGAACCCTATAGTCTATATGATATAATATATACATGAGTCAAACCAACAATAAGTATGTTTTGTTTCTATTTGCGTTGACATTTTAGCCATTTAGCAGATGTGCTTATCCAGAGCGATTTACAGTTAGTGTATTCATCTTAAGAAAGCTAGGAGGGACAACCACATATCACAGTCATAGTAAATCAAATGTTCTTCAAGAAAGTAACTATCAGCAAAGTCAGAGCTAGGAAGGAGGAAAATAGTCAGGTGTGAGTTCACAAAAGGAGGGGGGGCGGCTGCGGGTTTATTTAAGATACTCTTAAACAATTTTAACATTTCAGATGTTTTCAGATGTTTTCGGAACATGGGCAGATATTTTTGCTATGCGATGAAAGTATGTGCCAAAACAATTGGATGTGTAAACTTGCTTCCTCTTGTTTTCAATGACAGTTTTCTCCACATGGGGGAGTCCTGAGTTTCTTAAACTCAGAGCCTGTCATTGCACTGCTCCCACATAATAGGATTGTACAAGCTGAAACATTAATTTAGACTCACCACATAGACTAAATCTGTTTGTTTATTGATAGATTGATCCTCACAGGCTGAAATTCCATTGATGATAGCCTAATAAAAAGACAACCTCAAATGTTATTTGACTGGAGATATTCCACCAAAACATGTATTTATCTAATGGCATTTCAATTACACATACAGAGGTGGGCCCACATGTCTCTGAGATAATCACAAGTACAGTATGTACATTATGTAATGAGTTGTCTATGCTCATCATTCACTCAGTTTAGTTCTGTTTCTCTAATTCCATGCCATATTATGATCGCTGATGTCTTATTCTAGTGTCTGGCCTCAGAGCAGAAATCTCAGTTCTTTGTGAGTGGAATTTTACCAGGAGCAGCTAACTTATTCAACCGTCTGAACATTTCTGTCACCAGAGGTCTCTGTCTGCTTATGTTTCAGTCTGCCTAGGGGAAGTTCCATATTTTCACATCCTGAATGAGAATACAGCATGAAACATCACAAAGAGAAGTGCTGGCCATTCGTCCATTTTGTTGTCTATGTGATGCAGATACTGGCAGGCTTTACATAGTAAGAGCATCATTTGTCAGGTCATACAGTATGATGAAAGGGAACCCATTTCACCATCCTTACTTTCTCCCCCCTGCTCCCACAAACAAATCAATGTAATTGTTTGTTTAAGCAAGTGCATTTTTGATCATATCAGTTTCTGAAAGGAGAGCTGTTACGGGGCCTAAAGTAGTCTCATATTGCATGATGCTTTTTACTCGATTAAGGTGCTTTACAATACTGTGGAGTCATTGACAACTTCTTTCAGGAAGTCTTTCAGACTACTTCCGGGAATTCACATCAATTAACCCCAGGCCTTTAGATCAATATCAAGAAGTCAAGTCTGATGATCAAGGGATAATGCAGTAGCCTCTGTTAAGCTATGTGACTAAAGCACATATATATATATATATCAGGGAACATGGTAATAATTGAGAGTTTGATAACGCAAGGACAATACAGAAGTTGCTGTTCCTATAGAACTAGAATAAGAACCCTGCTGTAAGTCACATGTATCAGTATGGGTGTTCCTGTACATAGACAGTAGCTTAAACCTCTGCTGGCACACTGAATGGAGGGTTCATTACCTGTGACATCAGGATGGAGACACCCACTCTCTCAGGTGTCTCACACTGTAACATGGCCTGTGACACAATGCATGGTGAACAACATGGCTTTGACTATAAAAGGAGAAAGAAGACTGTTGAAGAGTTATTTTGAAAGTGGCGTCGACACGACCACATCCTGCCCTGTGTGGAGACAAGATGAGCAGTGTGAGTTTGTGCGCGTGTGATTGTGCATGTGTAGCGACGACAGTGACTGCTGTTAGATTGAAGGCCATATACCATACAGGATCAAAGAGACTGTTGGACAGTGGGTTGCTATGGCTCAAGTGATGGGGTCAAACACCATATGAAACAGTGCTAAGTAACTTTTTTCCATCCAGCTTCATAATTTGCATAGGTTTTTGGTTCTGTTATGTATGAGGATCACCGTCTGGTGCAGTATAATTAGTATGGAATCAGAATTACCATTGTGTGAGCCATCACCAATTTCCTGGCAAATGATCCATTTATTGCGCAAATGGAAAACAGCATTTGGAAACCCACTGAATATGGGCCTCCAAACAAAGACACACTTAGACCCAAATAAGAAGCTGTTTCCTCTCACAATGATAATAAATGACTATACTGCTTTAAGAGCCTCGACCAAATTAGACATCCTGTAAACTGGGCCTAATGTCTTTTAAATGTCTTTCATCATAGCGCCATATGGGTATGTGAGCTGGTCTGATCTGAGTGTAGTGCTGCTTCAGGGATAGGGAGGGAGAGGCTGAACTCTGCAGGTAACAGCTGTAACCTTGGAATCATCCTGAAATAATTCTGGCTGAGCAGTGAGTAGGTCCCACCTCACTGCAGTGTGTCATGGAAAATATTTTAATGACATTACATTTTCATGTACACACTTTAAATAGCATTTTCACACTTATGGAAGGACATTTCACCCACCTCTATGGGAGGTGGACATACAGTGGCTTGCAAAAGTATTTACCCCCCCCTTGGCATTTTCTCTATTTTGTTGCCTTACATCCTGGAAATAAAATGGATTTTTTGGGGGGTTTGTATCATTTCATTTACACAACATGCCTACCACTTTGAAGGTGCAAAATATTTCTTATTGTGAAACAAACAAGAAATAAATTGAGCATGCATAACTATTAACTCCCCCAAATTCAATACTTTATAGGGCTACCTTTTGCAGCAATTACAGCTGCAAGTTTCTTGGAGTATGTCTCTATAAGCTTGGCACATCTAGCCACTGGGATTTTTGCCCATTCTTCAAGGTAAAACTGCTCTAGCTCCTTCAAGTGGGATGGGTTCTGCTGGTGTACAGCAATATTTAAGTCATACCACAGATTCTCAATTGGATTGAGGATTGGGCTTTGGCTAGGCCATTTCAAGACATTTCAATGTTACCCCTTTAAACCACTCGAGTGTTGCTTTAGCGGTATGCTTTGCGTCATTGTCCTGCTGGAAGGTGAACCTCCGTTCCAGTCTCCAATCTCTGAAAGACTGAAACAGGTTTCCCTCAAGAATTTCCCTGAATTTAGAGGCATCCATCATTCCTTCAATTCTGACCAGTTTCCCAGTCCCCGCCAATGAAAAACATCCCCACAGCATGATACTGCCACCAACATGCTTCATGGTATTCTCGAGGTGGTATTCTCGAGGTGATGAGAGGTGTTGGGTTTGCACCAGACATATCTTTTTCCTTGATGGCCAAAAAGTTAAATTTTAGTCTCATCTGATCAGAGTACCTTCTTCCATATGTTTGTGGAGTCTCCCACATGCCTTTTGGCGAACACCAAATATGTTTGCTTATTTTTTTCTTTAAGTAATGGCTTTTTTCTGGACACTCTTCTGTAAAGCCCAGCTCTGTGGAGTGTACGGCTTAATTAAAGTGGTCCTATGGACAGATACTCTAATCTCCACTGTGGTGCTCCGTGATCTGCACTTCTCCACAACTTTGTCCCTGACCTGTTTGGAGAGCTCCCTGGTCTTCATAGTGCCGCTTGCTTGGTGGTGCCCCTTGCTTAGTGGTGTTGCAGACTCTGGGGCCTTTCAGAACAGGTGTAGATATACTGAGATCATGTGACACTTAGATTGCACACTGGTGGACTTTATTCAACTAAGTATGTGACTTCTGAAGGTAATTGGTTGCACCAGATCTTATTTAGGGGCTTCATAGCAAAGTGGGTGAATTCATATGCACGCGCACCAATTTTCCATTTTTTTCATTACACTTTACCAATTTTGACTATTTTGTGTATGTCCATTATATGAAATCCAAATTAAAATCCATTAAAATGACAGGTTGTAATGCAACAAAATAGGAAAAACGCCAAGGGGGATGAGTACTTTTGCATGGCACTGTGCAGCTTTGACAGTAAAGAGGGACAGACTTGAGTAGTTAACACAGGAAAACAAAAGTTTCTGACCATACTGAAAATACAGTGGTTCCTAAAAATAGACTCACTTGGTTTCTCTGCAAACAGAGCTATTTGGTTTCGAAGAACATTATCCAACAACATGTTATCTTCTGTTCTTTGCTGACCTCTGCCCCAGGTCATAAATACGGTAGGCTACGGTTTCAGGTTGTCCCCGGTCAGTTGAGCTCAGTCACCATTGCATTTGTCTTGCGTCAGCTTTCACTGTCTTTCACATTTGTCTTTCTTGCCATTTTTCAGTCAGGTCATCAAGCCAAAGGATCATGAACCTAAAAAAAAACACCTGTTATTTCAAGGCCATTGGCCAAGTTAATCCAGTTTGTCCTTTATTAACACCGGTTGTCCTCACATCATAATGGCTTTAGACCTATGTATGGTTCCAACAGGCACTGGAAGTCAGTCAAGCAGGGAGTCCGACCCCCAGGGATTGGCTAGCAGCCATCCTGTCCTTGAGATCCGACAGCTACATTCACTCCTCTACATGTCTGGTGTGGTGGGCTAAACACAGTATGTCTCGTCTGCTGGACACCTGCCATTGTCTGCTCATTAATTATGCAGGATACACTGT